>NW_027280365.1:0-179962 GCF_046629955.1 Centroberyx affinis
CTTACTAGCACAACAAAATGTGCAAAAAGTAAAGGAGTCTGAATACTTTCACAAAGACCTAAGGAACAGTCATTTCTGAAGCTGAGTGGAGCACCTGCTGATGACCATTGCTGTAACGATTGGTTCCCATCCTGTGCGGAGGAGGATGCTGCTGGCTGGGTGTTTGGAGGAGATGGCCACCCAAAGAGGGATCAGGGACAAAAATAACAGATCCACCAAGTACAACACATAGGGATACACTTCTGTAAAGAGAGAAGACAATCATTAATACATACATTTTCAACCAGGACTCACTCTGAAACTAGACAACAATGAGTCAAGTCTCAGATCTTCATGAATGGGTCTGATCTTTTTGAAAACTTCATGCAAAGCTGATTCCTTGCTGCAAAAATGGTCACAAGTGCCATCTGTTGGCCGAAAGTGAAAATGACAAAGCCTGTCCTTCTTTACCTATGAATGTGTAGAACCACTGACTGAAGCAGGCCAGGAAGGCGAGAGTGATGAGGTCCCCGAAGCTGGCCGCCATGGGCGTGGCCACATTGTCGGGGTTGATTCCCATCTTCTTGGAGCCAATGATCACTCCAACCATAATGACACCTAGAGAGGGTAAAAGCCCAAGTAAAAGTTTTTGATCTATGAAGTGAAATGGGATTGGTCCTGAAGGGGTTCATTCTCTGGGGACATGAGAGATGTGTCCCAAAACATTTCGCCCCTTCTTCCCTGGCCTCTCACACTATACTACATGCCTTCTACCAGGATGTAGCTTGTAGCAGACAAAGGGAAGAGAGGAAATGAGAGACAGGGACTGGGACAGCATCATAAATGAGAGTAAATGCTCTGTAAAATAACATATTATTTCAGTATGTATTAAGACATTATTGCCATCAACTTTCAAGTAATTGAATCTTGACGGTTTCTGCTTTTTGTCAGTATTCTAAAAGCGGAGTGTTTGTCCTCATTGATGATTCAGTCTTCTCACACAACTGGCACAATCATCTCACACTGAAGCACAGGATGCGGTTTTCTGCTGGGTCATGTAATTTATTCCCTGGAGAAGGATAGCTACACTCGGGCATCGTCTGCCAAAGGAGGATTATGTTGATGTTTTAAGAAGCTTTTCTGCTCTCCTCTGCTATTGAGACAAGAGGCAACAGGCAGGCATGAGCGCTGGATTTCAGGACACGGAGCAAAGCAGGAGGGAGGGAGCAGGGGAAAGGATGAGTTATTTTTGGACTTTTGGGAGGGAGCCCTGATATGGGAGAATCAAAGACATATGGCTACAGGTGACTTGAGATATTGTTGGTTTTGCGTATCTCTCTTAGTCATATCAAATAGAAAGAGGTTCTGGGATTTTGTGGGTTGATCAGCAGAAACTGCATCCAAAAATTATTAACCCAGTGCCTAATTGATTTGAATGTCCTAAATCAGTTGCTGCCTCAGAGCAGTGCCAAGGTCCCACAGACAGAAACAGAAACAAAATGATTTGTACCATGGAGAACAGATGACCAAAGCAACATTGTTTTAAGAAAGGCTGTCATGTCCATTATTTTCCAGGTATATAGGAGTCTTTGCTCAGAAAATAGCCCAAACAATGACCACAGGGGGGCACGGTTCATGGAAAAAGAATAAATGAGCGGCCTCATACAGAGATGGTGGGGGTGGAAATGAACTGGAGCGAAATGAATAGTTGATTTCTCAGAAGTGCGGGGATCAGTTCCAGTAAATGTATAATGTATTACAGCCAATGAAGCCATCTGAGGGTTCACAAGGTCCATGCCAGTGAGAAGGATGCAACTAATTGAGATGAAAGTGGGAGGGAGAAAAGTGGACTGTCAAAAGGTTTGAACAGTTGTAATGGTGATGAGTAGGTGTGTGTGTGTGTGTGCTTTTTGAACTCAAGTAAATGTCAAGGACAGGGGGTGGAGGTGAGGACAGTTTGTGTCCTTACCTTGCAGTAATGAGGCCATGAAGGCAGTGGCAACACTGGTGGAACACAGGAGCACTGCGTGATTAAAGAGCATCCCTCCTTCCACCATGCAGCCTAATGCAGCTGCCATCAGCGCAGCCAGCAGGCCCAGCACTGTGGCCTGCAGCTGGAAATGGACAGTTGAATTGAAAATATCCATAATATTTGGTAGATTACAGTAAAATGTAGTATAGAGAGTTAATAATGCAAGGATGGTTCGTGAGAGGCAGCCGTTCACATAACACACTTCAACTTGATCATAAATTTTCTTGTCACAATTTGACACAGTCTACCTGCTTGAGAGCCAGGTTCCCAGTGATCAAACTCCACTTTTCTCTTGCAGACTCCATTTTGCCGGCATTCACCTGACAACATCAGAGAAACATTTTCCATATCATAAAAACAGGCCAGGTGTCATGTGTATGAGGGTGAGTCTTGCCTTTTTGAGTTAAATTGAGTGTTGCCCCATGTTTTCTTGGATTTTTTGAAAAAAAAAATTTCATCTTTGTAGTGCCACCGATACTTTTCATATATATCTGGTAATAAATCCAGTAAATAACGTGCTAATTCATGTGACAATAGAGTCTTTATTTTAGCAATCCATTTGATGTTATTCCAAGAGAGAAGGTGTGAAGGTGGCAGTCGCCTGAAAGATCATGGTCAATTACATTCAGAGCAAGAATTCATTCCAATGATGTTTTTGTTATGCAAAACATTACACATGTTTTTGTTGTTATTGCATTACAATTTGCTTCAATAAAAACAACCTGATACATTACCTTTGGGCTATGAAAAACAAGAAGATGGTGACTTGTGGTGACTTGCACTAGGTGTTGTGTGTAATGCTAGTCTATGAAGTGAGTCAATGCAACACAAATTGCTGACAGTAGCCTTTACTGACTATTATTGGAATTGTAGCAGCTTAAATTATTTGACAATCAGTTCAAACAAGTACAAACATGATCACAGACTGACAAAAAAAATCACACACTACCTTGGAGCAAAGAATAAAACATGACATGAAAGGGCAAATCAAACTGACTTAGAAAGTAAGTAAGTAACTAAGGTTTTAACATTAGAGATGTCTATTATCTTTTTACAGGAATAGACACACACTCAGATATTTTACTGCAAGTTGAGCCACTGCTGTGGCCTTCACAGGCCGGTGAGGATTTTCACACCAGGACACAAAACCCATTATGCAAGAAGGAAAAAATATAATACTGAGAATGAGGCCATAGTTATCCAACTGATCCATTGTATTGATTTTATTTGCATTATTCAGACTCTCACTCAAACTCTCTTGCACATCTCACTTAACTGTCCATGAGAATGACAGAGTCCATCTTTTACATTTTAACGTTTTGAGGCATTTTAACGATTGTGTAACTGTGTAAACAAGTACTGACAAGAAGTCAGTTTTCTTGTACATGATGGTAAGGGTGATTCTGATTCGATTAAATCAATCTATAATTATGTATACATGTCTGCATGTGTTTGTGTCTGTGTGTGTGTGTGTGTGTATGTGTGTGTGTGTGTGTGTGCGTGTGTGTGTGTGTGTGTGTGTGTGTGTGTGCGTGTGTGTGTGTGTGTGTGTGTGTGTACTCACAGCAGTTGACAGTCTGGAGGCCAGGGTCATTTCCAGGTTCCCCTTCAGGCCTAACACAGCAGGAACCAGAATGAAGATTTCTGTGATCTCCTCGAAGACTTCCCAGTGCTGCCATGGAAACACACACAGGGCAAAACACTTAAACACACAATAAATGATCAGATTTTTTTGAGTTAAGAACTTAAAGATTGACAGGCCTAAACCTGTTTTGAAATTCAAACCTAGATTTGCTTTTTTTTTCATTTTATTCTGCCCTTACTTACACCCCCCTTTCTCCCAATATCACTATATTCTTGTCTCGTTTCCCCCTTTTCCTCTTTAACTGAACTCGGTACAGCAGAATTTCCGAACCTTTCTTACATCCATTCTCCCTTTCTCCGTCTGTCCTTTACTCCCTTGTCTCTTGACCCCTGATTTTTTCATTTCATCCTACTCCCTCTGTCTGTTTTTTCAACCCTCTGCACATTGTTTCAGTGTTCCCCTCTTTTTAACCCTTCACTTCTGGGCAAAAACTGATCATGTAATAATCTAATTCACTAGAAAAGACTGGTAATGGAGACATCCCCTGGGAGATGATTTAAATCAAATATATTCCTACATTTTTCCCCCTACTTCTGTGTCGTCCCTTGCTTTTCCCTCTTTGTCTCTTCTCACCTGAACCACATCAAGCAGCATCCCAGCAGAGACTGTCCCAAGCCCAGCCAGCAGAAAGGGCACCAGGATTTGCAGCACCATGGAGCAGACTGACTCAGCGGGAGCGTCCCAGGCGCCGCAGCCATCCGGGTCCTTTGCTGCCGTGGTTCCACTGAACTTTGACCCATTGTAGTGTCCATTGGGGAGCAGAGGGTCTGACTCAGTATACGGACGCAGCTCGTAGGTGAGACTGGCGTTTAATGGTGAGATATTCCCATCAGGGAATATCTCACCAATATGTGGACCTCCAGGGAGTTGAGGTGTGGACTGGTTGGATCTGTGCAGGTGGCTGCTGCCTTTTCCCAAAGAGTCACTTAGGCCGACTTGCTGATCCCGTGACCCGGAGACACCCATGATGCTTTGCACTCCTGCTGCTGCTGCTGCTGCACCTAGACTGGTCACACAGACTGAAACAGCTGGGCTAAAAGAAAATTAGTAAGACCGACAATGATTTCTTTGGACTCTGTAAGTGAACAGAGCATTCACAAGGTGGGCCAGGAGCACTACATGAGATACAATAATGGTACAGACAGCACCAACTGCACAGAAGTGGAAATAAAACAATAAAGGATGGGTAAATGGACAATAAAATCACATTTGCTAATCATTGTGACAGTGGCACAGTAAAAAAAACCTTAGCATGTGGTGATACAATTTTGTAAGAGACATACAGGAACTGTGATAGATGACTAAAGATCTGTGTTTGTCCTTCCAAACACATTTCAGTCCCATGAACAGCCAGGTTTGCAGCGCAGGCTGAAACGTAGCTGTAGCATGACAAGGTTGTGTCACAGTCATCTGATGGCACAAATGGCTTGCATTATCATTCTGCATGCCTACGGTTCCCATAAGCAACTCTGAGGCTACTTTGTTTGACAGAGACAATGCACTTCATTTTAAATTTCCAAAAAAAAAAAAAGGGCAAATACTTAACAGTTGAGGTTACCAGTTTGGAAAGGTTGTGAGAGAGTTACTATTGTGCAAAATCAGTTACTTTGGAATTTGCAAATTACACAGCCTGAAGAAGTTGGCAACACAATCTGTCGTTCTCAATATTATATGTATAGACACATTAAGTCAATTGATAATCACCTGATAAAGCAGAACTATAATATACCAACACTGGTGTCACTTTTGTTTTCATTTGCTTGTATTGTACATATTCTGAGTAAAATCAAGACTACAGTACGGAAAGAGTGGTAGAGGAGAAGAATATGAAAGTACCTTACCTTTAATGTGAAACCACAGGAGAAAAAGAGGAAAAGATACAGATACTCCACATGTATTCTCCCAGTCCTCTCCTGTCCATAACTCTTCCTCCCGGCCTCTAACTTTCTCCCCCCCCTTCACCTCCCTCCACTTATCTATCTCTGTCTTTCACTCCCTCTCTCATGCCTAGTTGCTTGCATATTCAAACACAGTGGCAGCCTGCACAAGAGATAGGAGGACAGGCGGACAGACAGACACACCTCTTTGACAGTCCGTTGTAAATGAGGGGCCTATTTTATTGGTTTGGCCAGTGAGGGTTGTCCTGTGTCTGTATTATAGCCAGCATGTTGCTTCAGTGGTCAGGAACTCTTAAATTTCAATATCATGAGCTTTATTTGTATGAATATATGAAACAATCAATGTAAATCAAGAGTCTCTCTGTTTCGCTCTCTCTCTCTCTCTCTCTCTCTCTCTCTCCTTAACCATAGACCCCTCTAAACTCCATTTCCCATGACCACTAGCGAGTATTCACGAAGTCATGAGGCAAATCATGGGACCGTGTAGCTTCTGTTTTTCCCAGGCGTAACATCATTGTTTGGGCAACCTAGCTGTCAGTATGGCGGTAGAAACCATTGCACCTGACTGGGAATTTGATCGTTTTGACGATGGGTCACAGAGTAAGTACTGCGTCCAATACTTACCCAAAGTTAAAACTAGCTAAAGTTACATGGCAGTGCTAGCTTGCTCGCGTAGCAAGATGTTTTGCTTGTGGACACCGTCTATTTGCTGGAATTAATCAAACCCTAGTGTTATTAGCTACTATTTGGAAGCACACGCTCGTTAAGTTTCCTTTACGACCACTATTATCTCACATAGTAGTTATTTTAATTGAGCATGCACGTTGTCCAGGCCAGTTGACGCAACATTATAACTGGTAAAGCGTGAAATTAACTGGTGGTAACACTACTAGCAATAGTCAGCGCCATCCAACAGCTGAGTTTGACAGCCGTTGCCTCAGCCGCTTTGACAGAGGTTAGCTTGCCCAAGATAACAGCGGCTCAAGGTAAAAGACTGAGCAAATGGTGGTGTGTAGTTTCGTTTAGTGATGAAAGTAGAGAACAAACAGAAACATAACGTCAGGTCTCCCACTCCATACTAGTGTCAGCAGTAAACAGAGGTCGCCTGCAGCCTGTCTCATCTTGTCTGGCATTATGTGCTCCCATTCCCTGACTCCTAGCATTAACATATTCAGGGCCCTATAAACATTCAATTATATGAAGAATCATCACTATTTTCATTATGTAAATGCTGGACTTACAGCTCGTTTACTAGCTGTTAAGTTAGCTAACTGCAGGTTACATTATTTTAGCCTAAGACACTTTTCTCTTCCTCATTTTGGATTTTACAAGGGAGACTGTCTATCAACAACCAGAGGACCAGGTTCAAGTCTCTGTGTCAGCAAGCATTCACCCTGCTGAAGTGTCCTTGAGTAAGGCACTGGATCCCTACCACCTGCAGGGCTGTAGCTGACCTCTGACCTCTCTGTAGAGTGGGGGAAAGTGAAGAGAATTTCCCCATAGATCTACTACAACTATCTAGGCCTGCAGAAACTCACAATCTTGAAAAACATACTCTAAACAAAAAACGTTTCCATCCTTCAGAAATACACACAGAGGTTCAGCTGAAGAACTATGATAAGTTTCTGGTGGAGTACACCTCCCAGCTGAAGGGCATCGAGGAGGCTCTGGACGATTCCATAGGAGATGTCTGGGATTTCACTCTAGACCCTATTGCCCTGAAGGTAAACTGCTGGAAAGCAATGACAATACATCCACTTAACAGTGCTGACATTTTCAGAAAGATTCGTGTTTTTCACAGTTCAACATAGTGTAATTTCCTTCCTGATACGTTCTCTTTTCAGCTCCTCCCATATGAGCAGTCTTCCTTATTGGAATTAATTAAAACAGATAACAAGGTAAGTTAGACAAAGGAAAAGGAAACCTCCACCTGAACTGATCGCTTGTTACATTTCCAACTATACTGTGTCTGTTAACTATTTAAGTGCCATGATGTGTTTGCAATCTGATTCTGTTGCTTTCAGGTTGTATTTTATGACAGTCATTATTATTTTGTGGTGTCTGCAGGTTCTGAACAAAGTCATCACAGTATTTGCCGCTCTCTGCAGTGAAGTGAAGAAGCTAAAGTATGAGGTAAGCATGGTCAAACTGGGGTGAATGCTTAGTTACTCTCCAATGTTAAGAGGTTTATTTGTGTCCATTGTTTTACATCATATCTGCCTAATCTTGCTTAATCAATATGCTCTAGAGATCTTGTCCCTAGTCAGTGTTGTGCCATCTTCTGTTGTGCCAAAAGGTCTGAAGAAAATTGAATTGATGTTTAATATTTACCTTCCCTTGTAGGCAGAAACCAAGTTCTACAATGGCTTATTGTACTATGGAGAGGGAGGTAATGTCACAGGAATCATCATTTGCTTTTATCCTGGGTTTGCCTTTAGTGATTCATGTTGCTCCTGGATGAATTGATTCAAATTTAACTCTGCATGTGTGTGCGTGTGTGTGTGTGTGTGTGTGTGTGTGTGTGTGCATGTGTGTGTGTTACATATCAGTTTCCGACACCAGTGTTGTTGAAGGAGAGTCCCAGATTCAGATGGGAAGATTTATCTCCTTCCTTCAGGTAGGCCATGCATAATGGCTGTCATAATACTGTTTATTGAAGTCCAAACAAGTGTTTTCTAACTTTTCTCTTTGTGCTGTCTTTTGATAGGAGCTGTCCTGTTTTGTTTCCAGATGTTTTGAGGTGGTGGTCAACATGGTTCATCAGCTGGCGGCCCTCTACAACAGCAGCAAGTAAGATTCATGAACAGAAGCCGATAATATTACATTGTGCACATACTGTACATACATACTTTGTGCATTAGCTCATATCTGCATTCTGGAAAGAGCCTGTATGCACCTTACATGCAGACAAAAATGTGGCATACATTTGCAATTCAGTACATTTGTTTTGACTAGTTCCTCAGGAAATAAAAGTTATAAAAGCATTTCTCCTTTCATATTTTAGGGGTGCGACAAAAATCATTGAGTCATCAGGAGTCCATTTCCAGGTAAATTATTGTGATCACAACTTGGATGAGTTTATTTGTGTTGAGTCTCTGTTCTATAAATATTTCTTATCATGTCTATTTTGCGTTCTCTGTGCAGATAGTGTACGAACACCTTGGGGAGTTGTTAGTGGTACTGCTCACGCTGGATGAGATTATGGAGAATCATGGCACACTAAAAGACCACTGGAAGATGTACAAAAGGTAAACGCACACATAAATACTGCAACCAGTGAGAAAAAGGAAAAGCTTAAGGAAAATACTTCCTTAATCCATATTTGTCCGTGGTGGAAATTCAGAATTTCCTTTGGTACACTGATGTAGGTATTCCACATTCTCAAAGTTTTTACAAAAGCAAATTTGTCAGAAAGAAGAAGAAAAACTGGCAAAAATGTAACACCTTGTGATTAATTACTGAAAATCATATGATTAAAAATGGATGTATTTCTCTTGGGAGTCAAAATTTTTTAATATGTACTTCCATTTCACCCAGCTATTACTATCGTTAGAACAGTTATTACATAATTATTACATGATTTTTTTTGGTTTGTTTTCAACTTTTACCAAAGTACATTCCATACATAAGTGCAATCAAGTAAGAAACTGAATATTTAGTACGATTTACTGACTGCTCTCACACTTAATTTCAATTCTCCAAGCCATACAGTAAAGGGACTTTGTGATCTTATTCAACATACTTAAGTTTGTCGTTAATCATCAATAGTTTTCTATAACTGTATCCTCTTGCTATAGGTTACTGAAATCTGTGCATCATAACCCTGGGAAATTTGCCATTCCCGAAGAGAAGCTGAAACCGTTTGAGAAGCTCCTGCTCAAGCTGGAGGGACAGCTGCTGGACGGCATGATATTGCAGGTAACTTTATTTCTTCCATGACTTCATCATGTTGTAGCTTGTAGAATTATGGTTGATATATTGATGTTTTTAGTATTTAATATGCAAACAGAGAATTTCCCACGGTTGTAAAATATAGACCAATTTAATATTGAATACTTAAGTGAATACTTTCTGTTTACGTCTTCTGAGCGCTCACCTGATGTCTGTGACTGTGTGACAGGCCTGTGTGGAGCAGCGGTTTGATGATCCTGGGGAGGGAGTAGCTGTTGCCAAAAACAGTGCCTTCGCCGAGGAGTTCGCCTTCAACATACGCACCATATTCGCTAATGTCGAGTCCAAGATAGGTCAGTTTCTCTCCTCAGGATAGATTAATTTTACATGTGGTCGCTCTGTTTTTGCAGCTTCAAAATCGTTCACATCTGTGCGTCTGAATGTGTTTCAGGTGAACCTTCAGAGATTGACCAGAGGGATAAGTATGCTGGTGTGTGTGGTCTCTTTGTGCTTCACTTTCACATCTTCAGGGCTGTCGACAAGAAGCTCTACAAAGCTCTGCTAGACGTCTGTAAAAAGGTAGTTTTGTTTTTCTTGTCCTACCTCCCTTCTTTTCTTGTATGACAACCCTAATCTTTATCTGTAATTGATCTGAAGGCAGTGGAAGCGTCTTGCTCATCTGTGTTTGTTTGTGTCTGTCCGTCCCTCCAGGTTCCAGCTGTGACTCTGACTGCTAACATCATCTGGTTTCCCGACACCTTCCTCACCGCTAAGGTCCCGGCTGCAGCCAAACTAATGGATAAGAAGAGTCTGCAGGGCATCAGAGCACAGAGAGATGCCTACCTGCAGCAAAAAGCACAGACACTAACCAAGTCAGTTGGTCAACAAATCAGTCACGGTTATTTTGTGTAATTCAGAAATGTGAAAAACCACCTGCTGAACCAGAAACAGTTTATTACAAACCAATAAATTATATCCTTAATATTTGTGTTGTCCCTCCTCTTCAGGGATGTCCAGTCCTACTACGTGTTTGTGACTTCCTGGATGATGAAGATGGAGGCCATCTTGTCCAAGGAGCACAGAAGTGACAAGTTGGCAGAAGACCTTAGTAGCCGGTGTAATGTATTTGTACAGGTAAAGACTTTCTTTGATGCGTCAAGATGTCAAAAATGTATTGTCAGGATACGGAGTAGAGCTTTCAGCCTTTAAAGACATAAATATTAGGAGAGGAAATGATGTGCGCATCAGTCTATGCTTTATGTGGGAAAGATTTCAATTTTAATGTGTATAGCGTAGGCATACTTCAATGTCAGGTGTAAACGTAATCCAGGTAAATCTTATATAGAATTTCAACAATCTGACTGGTAATATATTCAGTCAAAGTCAGCTGAATGGTAAGGCTTTTGGTAGCAACAGACTCAGCTGCCTTAAATGTTATTAGATATGGTTATGGTCTAATTTGATTATAGTTAGCCCCCTCAAAAAGACAAGTGAAGTGTTACCTTTACTTATTATTGTTCTTTGCAGATCTTGAACGGCTTGATATAAGTGTCAGTTCATGATAAACTCTGTCTTCTGTCCCTCACAGGGAATCCTATATGCCTACAGCATCAGCACCATCATCAAGACCACCATGAACATGTACATGTCGATGCAGCGGCCCATGACCAAGACCTCTGTCAAAGCCCTCTGTCGACTGGTGGAGTTGCTCAAGGTGTGTTGTGTGTTTGTGTGTGTGTCCACGCTTGCTATTAGTGCATTCTTCCCTGTGTTATCCTTTGAGTATATCTTTGTGATTGCTTATAGTGAGGTTGTTTGCAGGATCCAAAGTCCAGTGAACAGCTGTGTATATCAAACTCAAAAAAGCTCAGAGAGTGACATGTGATGCCACTCTCCCCTCAGGCTGTGGAACACACATTCCACCGGCGCTCGATAGTCGTAGCCGACTCGGTTTCTCACATCACGCAGCAGCTCCAGTCGCAGGCCCTCAACGCCATTGGCAACGCCAAGGTAGACACAAACACACTATATAGTATTATATGTACTATATAATTGATATGCTCATAGTTTTCTAATGAGATCTGACTCCATGTCTGACCAGCACTCAAATACATAATCTTGATTGATTTATGATTTATTAGGTCAGTAGTGTCTACGGACATTTTGGCTAATACTAACTGCCCTAATAAATCATTAAGATCATGTATTTGGGTGCTGTTTTTTTTTTTTAAACGAGCACCTAATAGCCTAAGTAATTTGCTGTGATTGAGCGCACCATCTTCGCCTTTGTTAATTGACACCATTTTATGTCATGTTATGGTTTTCTTTTTCCCGGCAGAAAAGGGTGATCTCTGACAAGAAGTACAGCGAGCAGCGGCTGGACGTGCTGTCGTCTTTGGTGATGGCAGAAAATGCCCTCAACGGACCCAGCACTAAGGAGCGTCGCCTAGTGGTGTCTCTGGCTCTGAGCGTCGGCACTCAGATGGTACGCTGGGAAAAGTTTTGAATAATACACGATACTAGTGTTTTTGTTTCCTTTCTTTTTTCATTTGCCTTTTAACCTTGACCTTGGAATCAATCTCTTGCTACCTTCTAGAAAACTTTCAAAGATGAGGAGCTTCTGCCACTACAGCTTGTGCTGAAGAAGCTGGACCTGATTAGTGAGCTCAGAGAGAGGTGAGGCCATGTTTTCTCGTGTAACAGAATTTATGTGGCAGGGTGGCTGTAATTAAGGATATGTGTCTGATCCAGTGTCTCAAATTGTACCTGCCAAGGGCTGGTAAAATAAACAAAATTAAAAAAGAAGACCTGCCAAGAACAATTTTTAGCAGCCAAAATAATTAGTATATATTTTTTATAGAAATGAGTCATCGCACACCCGCTTTCAATGCTGTTCACATATAGAATCAGGCAAAACTTGCTCACTCACTTATACAGTGAATCAAGTTTGTAATTCATCATGAAGTGGAGCAGAATTTTAATTAGAATTCAAATTAGAGAGCATTTTGAAGCATACCACCCCCAACACACACACACACACACAGATGTTTTTACACTTTGATATTAATCCTCTAGTAACTTATTAGGCTAATTAACCATCCAGTCAGTGGAAAGTTTAGATGCTGCTGCTTTGTGTAGAGCCAACATAACAGGGCGGATAATTAACAGCCTGTTTAATACAGAGGCATTGTTTTGCAGCAGGGACAAAGTTTAAGAACAGGAAAAGACCAATGACTGTAAATAATCAACGCATACAACGTTATCATCTCAAAAAGCTTCTTTCCAGTGTGATAGATTACCCTTATTGATTTATCCGCCAAAGACAAATTTTAGTCTTTGCATTGTTTTAGATACTTTGAGATTCCTTGTACACATTTTCCCCTTCTCCTCAGGGTCAAGCTTCAGTGTGACTGCAGTTTCCTGTACTGGCACAGAGCCGTGTTTCCCATCTACCTGGATGATGTGTATGACAACGCCGTGGACGCAGCACGACTACATGTAAGCAGACTGGCTCCTGTTGTATCACACACACGCTTTCCTGCTTCCACTTCTCCTATTTCAAGGCCACAGCCTCCTTGATTTCATCCGAATCTGTTAATCCCAACATTTAGTCCTACACTGTTTGTCGGAGGTTAAGTTGTTTTTCTCCCTAGTGTGTACCATAGTGTTTTTCTAGCTGTGGGGGTGGGGAGAAATTTAAGTTGCAAATCCACTAACTCTTTTACATTTCCAGAAGTAGCTGCAGTTCCAAAACACTCCATATTTACATGCTTATATGAACATGTGAGGGGCTATTTTAAGCATTGAGCTTATAAAGATCTTCTGATTTCTGTAGTTATAATTGTACTTATAACTTATAATATAAGTGTCATCTGTTCATTTTACTTTGGTTCTCACTGGTTCCTGTTCTTTTTCCTGCATGTCTCGATTGGCTGTTCCGGTGCTGTGCCATCCCGGATGATGCCTGTGATTGGCTGGAGCAGTACATGTTCAGTGCGTTGAGAGACAGCGTGCCCACCATGTTGCACGCCAAACACATGGAGTCATGTGACCAGCTACTGGAGAGCTACGACAAAGAGATCATGGATGTGTTCAACGAGGTGAGGAACGGGTGGCCAAGGTCATGAGGAAATCAGAGGATAGAGTAAGGGAGAAAAACAAGGGAGAAAAAATATGGTATACAAGTATGGGGACTCAGTTTTAGAGGTTCCTGTGATGCATGCATACATTTGCAAACCCTGTCTTTCTTTTCTCTTTTGCTCTCTTTCCTTCTGCCGTCTAATTCCTGTAGCACCTGCTGGACAAGCTGTGTAAGGAGATTGAGAAGGACCTGCGCCTTTCTGTTCACACGCACCTGAAGCTGGACGACAGGAACCCCTTCAAGGTCGGCATGAAGGACCTGGCTCACTTCTTCTCCCTCAAACCCATCCGCTTCTTCAACCGCTTCATACATATCAAAGGTATGTCTTTATTGGTCCTCATGAGAGTTTGTGTTCGTTTTGTGTGTGTATGTGTGTGGATCTGCACTTAACTGCGGTATCTCAACACTGTATATGAAATGGGTTAAAGTAGTCTGGTCAGAAATTATGGGAACATCTGAATTCAAACATGATTTTAAATCTGAATTCAAACATGAATTCTACACTCTTCAAAACATGTACTGTGTAATACCGCCACCTGCTGGAAAAAAGACTGAGTGAGATGGTGTTGAGCTTGTCACTAACATTTTGTGTTTTATGTTTTTTGTCTCTTTGCAGCCTACGTGACTCATTACCTGGACAAGACCTTCTACAACCTGACCACCGTGGCGCTGCATGACTGGGCCACCTACAGTGAGATGAGGAACCTCGCCACACAGCGCTACGGACTCACCATGACGGAGGCTCACCTGCCGAGCCAGACCCTGGAGCAGGTGTGTTTGGTTGCACCTTACGTATTACGACAGAGCTGGAGTCTTTCATTAATCAAGTTTCAATGATGAACAGCAGATTAACTGTAGGCCCTGTGTATTCTCATAAGGGTTTGGATGTTTTAGAGATCATGAGGAACATTCACGTCTTTGTCTCACGCTACCTCTACAACCTCAACAACCAGGTAAGACTTCTAGCCTCTTTATTCACCTTTCCTCCCTTGAACCAAGCAGTATTGTTGGGATACCGTATGCCTGCACACTATATGCGATCTACACTGAAATAATTGCTTTGCTGCAGATCTTTATAGAGAAGGCGAGTAACAACAAGCACTTGAACACCATCAACATCCGCCACATCGCCAACTCCATCCGGACCCACGGCACAGGCATTATGAACACCACAGTGAGTTGACAGCAGCGGTGGCGTGTGTCTCTGTGTCTCTGTGTGTGCTCATTCCCTTAGTTGTGGCCATATCAAAACTCTTTGTCTGTCTCACCTGTTCTACATCTCTCATCGTCTCCCCTCTCCCTTCATCAGGTGAATTTCACCTACCAGTTCCTGCGTAAGAAGTTCTACATCTTCAGTCAGTTTATGTACGACGAACACATCAAGTCCAGACTCATCAAAGACATCCGCTTCTTCAGAGAAACAAAAGACCAGTCTGATCAGAAGGTAAGAATAGGCTCTCAGCCTCTCCACATTCATTCATTTTGTCACATCAATAAGTAACACAAAGCAAAACGGGCAGCCTGTGAATACCATCATAAAACGGATAATTATGGTCCTCAGTTCTGATTGGCTGAGTTAAGTTACAAACACACACCTGTGATCGTAAAACAATTAATTTAAATATTAATTTGCTGAACAAAAATGACCACTCATACTAGTAGTAGGACTATATTGCTTGGTGGAAGAATAACAATTAATTTTTATGATTTAATTAACAATATAAGATTTATTGAACATTTGCCTTCTTTCTTTTGTAATACAATGGTGTGCCATCCCTGTTTTATAAAGCAATAAGCCATTTGATGTTAGAACAGCCAAGAGCAAGTCGTTGGACTTGATACCTCAGTGATTGAAGTACAACTTCAGGCAGCTTATTGCTCTTATGAAATTAAATGTAATGAAAGAAAAAGCAAATGTTCAATACATTTTTCTTTTGTAATCAATAATTATGAAGTAATAATGATAATTATAATTAATTGCTTCTCTTCTGCCATGCAATATAGCTCTTGAACAGTAGCAGTAGCGTAACATAGTGGTTGCTAAGCGACACATTGTAACTGTTGTTGTTGTTGTTGTCCGGTCACAGGTGTAAGTTTATCTGGTATTTTATAATGGCTTCAAATGTGACTCAGCCAGCGACAGCTGAGGATCAGGACTACTGTTATAAAAAGCTGCTGTCTCATGCCACCAGGCACAGCTGCCTAGCTCCCTGCCTCCTGGTGTTAAGCTGTAGTTGTCCCTGTCTGTGGTGTAGTATCCATTTGAGCGAGCGGAGAAGTTTAACCGTGGCATCAGGAAGCTGGGCATCACTCCTGATGGACAGAGCTACCTGGACCAGTTCAGACAGCTGATTAGCCAGATTGGTGAGTCATGCACATACAGACACACTGTTTTGTTAAGAGTATAGTTCAGTTCTTGTGGAAATACAGTCCACACAGCTGTATGCTCTTAATGTTTGATTTAATATCAGTTTGCAAAGCGTTAATAAAAAAGAATGAGAAAAAAGCATATATTGTAGGTTACCAAGTGTGCGAACTGTACATTTCACTGAAGGAAAATATCTTAATGTATGTTGGATGTTGTCAATCTGTTCTTGTCCTTACTGTAATCTTAGATAATCCTTTGGGTATCCAGCCAAATATGAGCCAACACCTCTCATACTGTTTTCTTCCCAGGTAATGCCATGGGCTATGTGCGTATGATCCGCTCTGGAGGACTGCACTGCTGCAGCAGTGCCATCAGGTAGAGGAAACAGCTATCATAGTGCATTTTCACATAAAATTACTCTAACCATTTCCATGACAAGGGATTATATTTAGATTTGGTATGCTGTGGTATAGGTTTGTGCTCCCTGGCATTGTAATATGAAGGTCTCTGGGCTTTTGGGTGGGCTGAGTCTTTGTGCTCCGAGAAAGCCTCTGAAATGCCAGAAATGCCCCCCCCCCCCCCCCGATTGTCTAAATTTGTGCGTGACAGTGTAATTGGAGTTAAATCTGATCAAAACCGTGATTGTCCAGCATCCAGTAGGAGAATGTGTGTTAGTTAATGAAGTCCTTACTGTAGAAGGTCTAACCAGTGTGTGTTGCTGTGTGTTGTCTCCAGGTTTGTCCCCGACCTGGAGGATATAGTCAACTTTGAGGAGCTGGTGAAGGAGGAGGGGCTGTCGGAGGAGACGCAGAAAGCTGCCAGGTAGAGCTGATGATATAAGGACAATTGTACTGGAAATGCAATAATAATTGTGTAGTTGTTTTTGAATGGGCTGAGCAATAAGTTGAGGTGATGCATTTTCAGTGCATTACATTTTTCTAGCTGTAGGTAGCTACCACAGCTAGACGAATGTAAAACACTGCCTGTTGTTTACTAAGCAGCGTTTCTCCTGTGTCTCTCCCAGTGTGCTAGACTCAGTGTTGGGGGATCTGACTAGCAACTCTGCTGAGGGGACTGAATACTTCAAGATGCTGGTGGGAGTGTTCGCGCCCGAGTTTCGCAGTGCCAAGAACATGCACTTGAGGAACTTCTATATGATTGTGCCCCCACTGGTCAGTCCCATGCTTTTTCATTTTGTGTCCAAGCTCCTTTACAGCACTCCATGTTCCTTTCTCTTAATGTGTTTGTGTTTACCCATATTGTCTGCAATGTTTCTGTGACTTTTCTCCACCATAAGACTATACAACACTTGACATACGTAACTGTCCCTCAGACGGTGAATTTTGTGGAGCATTCCATCAGCTGTAAAGAGAAACTCAACAAGAAGAACAAAGGTGGAGCAGCTTTCACAGATGATGGCTTCGCTATGGGTGAGAGGGCAGCAGTGACAAATCACACTTAACAGAGTGGCTTTTTAAGTACAGTATGTACACCACCATCCACTCAATCCTCCACACTTTTACTTACCCTTTCCTGCTTGTCTCTTTACTCTCCCCCATCCTCTTTCCTTCTACCACTATTGTATCTCTTCTGACCACACTCTCTCTCTCTCAGGCGTGGCATATATTCTGAAGCTGCTGGACCAATATCTGGAGTTTGACTCCCTGCACTGGTTCCAGGCCGTCAGAGAAAAGTACATGAAAGAGATGAATGCCGTGGTGAAGGAGCAGAGCGTCCAGTCCACCAGCCAGGATGAAAAGCTGCTGCAAACTATGAACCTCACTCAGAAGAGACTGGACATCTACCTCCAGGTACAGAGTAGTAACGTTTCAGGGTCACGGTGCAGAGCAGCCCTGATGTCTGATTCCCCAGCAGCTTCCTCCGGCTCCTTCTGGGGGATCCCCAGGCGCTCCCGGGCATGCTGGGAGATGTAGTCCCTCCAGTGTGTCCTGGGTCTGCCCCAGAGTCTCTCCCAGTAGGTCGTGTCCTCATGAATCACTGTTTATCTGGCTCCTCGCCTGAGACCAGTTTGCTTCAGGTGTCCCTGCCAGGAGAACAAGGTGCCCCACATAAAAGGTCCCAGTGTCACTGCGGCACACAAACCCTTTCACAATAAGGTTGCAATTCCAACCCTCCATTTGGTAACCGGTGTCGTCATGTGGAGCGGTGGTGAACAGTGATATCTGACTCTGAACTCTTCCTTCCACTGCAGGAGTTTGAGCTGCTCCACTTCTCCTTAAGCAGCGCCCGGATCTTCTTCAGAGCGGACAAGACGGCAGCTGAGGAGACTCAGGAGAAGAAAGATAAAGGTACTGTGTTCTGATGATTATGGGAGTCTTTCATCCTGTAAAACCATGGAGCCACCCACCCTGATATAAAGGCTGTTTGTAGATTTTTTTTTTTTTTTTTTTGCTCCACAAATAACATTTATACCATTTTTCTCCACCAGAAGAAGCTGGCAAAACTGCAGACGGCGCCACCCCCACTGAACCTGCCTCAAAGTGACCTTCACTGTGAGGCCACTGGATCAGTGTTCATGTTGGTGACAACACTGAGAGTAAAAGACAGGGGAACGCACCTGGAAAGACCACTGTGGAAGACAGAAGAGTGAAGAAGAGAGAAATGTTCAAGCAGCAGTCTGCACTGAAACTGTCTAGTCCAGGGATAAAAGACTGGATTTTTGAATAGACAAATCTGGATAAGGAAGGATGTAATTTTTTTGGTAAGGCTATTCCTCAATGTCCTATAACAAGCAATCATCTTGGTTGGAGAGAGAATGTGTACTGAAAGCACTATTGCAAAAAAAAAAAAAAAGTTTGAGTGATTTTCTCTCTGCTCCCATTCTAGAGAAACATCAGTGTAACACCCCATGGCTGTCTAACGTCTATCAGCTTCTAATAAAATCAGCTGTGTGAATTTGTAGCATTAAGATAGCAGAACTCCACTGCGTTCAGTTTTAAAATCAGGTGGCATAATGCGTGTAAGGCAAAGTTGAATCCTTTCTTCTGCCACACAGACTGCTAGTGATATAGCCTTTTGAAATACTTTTTACACTCAGTCTGAATAGACTGGATTATTTTTCTACAATAGAGCCGTCGGCTATGTGTACGTTCTCCAATGATCGGGGAAATGAGGTAAATCAATGATTAATTTGTATCTGCTTGCTGTTTTACTCTGATTTTAATGCTGGCTGTTTATTTGACATTTTTGCAATTCTTTGCTATATCTTTTCCATTCCAGTGTCCAATGTATTGATCATGATAACAGAATGATTGTTCATGACCCTTAATGGCAGCTCTGCTCTTACAGTAATGCCTCTGTAGAAGACAGCAGACTTTTGACATGACTTGTTGAATGTTTTCAAAGTGCATAATCATCTTATGCTTGAGTGCCATATTTGTGTACTTAAAGTTCAGGGTGTGCTTACAATTATTTTGTTTTGTCCATTGCCATTTCGTACCTTCTATGAATTTATCTCAAGGTGTATGTGCCTTTTTCAGCTGTTGATCTTTGTGTGTTCTGTTCTGTGTAACTGGCCTAATGAATTTAAGAGAAATAACCGGTCTCAGCACACTCTGAGTGTTGTACAGGACTTCACAAAGGTTTCAATATTTTTCCATAACATGGGTGTTAGAGGTGTATCATTACATTTTTATTACGTTTCCCATGTGGTATTCGGGACGTAATTCGGTCACAAATTCCATTCTGTCAATTAACTGATGCCTGAAAAAAAAAGCTCTGTCAAGTCTAATAAAACATGCACTTTCAATATAGAACTGGCTCTCAATTTGTATTTACTTGCTAATGTCAAACCTGTGTCCTTTAGACCTGTTCTGGAAACCAGAAGGAAGGCTAAAGTGATATTGACAAAATCCCTTACAGATTACATCTATGTTCTATTAATGCTTGCTATGGCTTTTAATAACTGACAACCCAATCTCAGATTTAAATTATTTTGTTTCAACATAGTCAGCAATATGGGACATCAATTGGGCTATATACGTATAGGTTTCATTAATAATTTATAAATCTGCAGTATGTGTACATTACCAATGATGCACAAATTTGCAGGTACAGTTTCACAATATTAAATATTTCTGAAATGTGAAATAGAAATATACTTTGTTAGTGATGAAAGGAAAAGGGTGTAACGTCAAAGCGTCCCTGCCTCTGATAAGAGTAACAAACAAGACACACACAGTGATTCAGGAAAGCCTTTTCTGCTTTAATACAAAGAAAAGAAGCTTTTAACTTCAGAAAATACAAGATTGGTCTGGATTCATCTTTTTTTTTTCCTCAAATTATTGTCAGTTTTCCTTTTCCTATGAAATGCTGCTGTTAAAACAGCTTGGGATGAAATGTGTCCATCCTTTTGCTTTGCACTCAAGACTTGTTCGTTTGGGTATGATCTCCATGTTATTTGCTGAGAATCAGGCCTTTCCTTGTTTGACATTTTTAATTTTGTATTATTTTGATGTAAGTGCCCGCAGCGCCATGTGACACCCTGTCCAGCAGATCCAGAAATGTCCCGTTATATCCACATATTGCATCCATGCTCACCTCATAAAAACGAGGTACAAGGCAGGGCAAAAATTCTTCCAAAATAGATGTCATATATATATATATACATACATATATATATATATAGCAATCATATATACACATTCGTACATACATATACTAATTCACGTGATGCCAAGAAACTAAAAAAATGTACACATTTATTACAAAATTGTAACAAAGACTGGAAAGTGTTTTGCTTGCTCTGGAGCAATGACGCTTAGCAGTTAACCTCAGTGAGGACTCGTCCACTTACTGTGGAAACTAAAACAGTCTCTGACTTGTGTCCCATGTTTAACTCACACAGAAACCACAGAGAGACAGACGGAGGGAGAAACAAAGAGAGAGAGATGAAAGAGGGAAAGAGAAAACAAAGAGCTCGGTGGTACAGGTTCAGAAGTTTGAGGAATTAATGTCAGTGGAAAGAAAAGAAATGATGCGGAGATGAAAAGGGATGCGTGTGGATAGGTTGCATGTTTTTCCAAAAAAAAATAATAATAAAAAAATAAAAGGGAGTGTTTTCACATAAAAAAGCACAAACAAATTTTGTGTTCTTTTATTACTAAATATAGTGCAACAATAAACATTGCATTTCTTTCACCCTTTCACTTGCTTCTGAGGATGGTACTTTGTTAACTTTGACTTCCCCGCCTTTTTCTGTTCTTAACACTTGTTGGAAATACGAGGCATAACCCTTGTTCTGTCACTGTCAAGTGTGCCACACTGTCAGTCCTCCTTCCCGGGACCAAACAGGCTTCAGATTCAGAGACGTAAACATAACACAGACCCTGCTCAAAACAAGAAAAAAAAGAAAAAAAAAAAAAAGAGGAGGAACATAAGGAATAAAAACAGAACAAGTGTTGGTGTTTTGGGCAGCATGTAATTTGGAAAGGCAGGGCAGTTTTGCTCCACCGTGTATGGCGGCAACCCCCCCCCGCCCCCCCACCGCAGTCAAATAGCCAAATCCTCAAGGAATAAAAACCAAGATGTCTGGACCACAGCGCCCTCCCTGGATGAGAGGGTGGTGTGCAGGGACAGCTGTAGCCCTTGGACTGGTCTGGGCCTCAGAAGGCCTGCTGGGCTGGGTTGTAGTTGAATGTTGTCGGCACGTGGGGCCTCTCTTCCAGCTTGTCATACTCCAGGTGAAATTCCTTAGAGAAGCAGACACAAGTTTAACACCACAGGAAAGCTCATGTTTTTTGTGATGAATGCCTTTTTCTAGTAATAGTGGCAGGCCTTACAAAAAAACATACAAGTAACATATAGCCTGAAAAGGTAAATAACATCAACTGTTAAAGTTCACTATTCTATAAGTTTACAGCTGTGGCAGCGGGTCAACCGCCGCTCTAGAGTATCTAGAGGAACTTAAAACTCCTGGAGCCTCATGTATAAACGCACATACAAAAAGGTTGCGTATGGTTTTCACACACACGTCGGGATGTCTAAAAATAAATTTGATGTGAGAATGTGTGTGCCGTCCCGCAAATTTTAGACCAGGCGTACGCATTTGTTTGGCTTTGTCAGTTGGCGACGCCAACCCATGTTTCAAAATCAAGTTTTCACTCAATTCACTGTGCCGTCTATGAAAAAACAGAATTATTTCTGCTGATACAACATAATAGTTACATTATATATATATAGTTATATACGTGGATAATGCTTAACATTAGAAATGCCAAAACCAATCTAGCATTGTTATTCCAAATTTTTAGTTCTTCCAACACTGAAAATGCAATTTTTTCCTCCTTCCATAACTTCTCCTAAATATGAGGGTTTTAAAGAACTGTGTTTTTGTAATTCCAAAAAAGCCACTTAGGAAATAGATACACACACTCTTTGCAATTTGCATAAAAACCCTCTATACCGCATACTGCAACCGCTATGCCGCGTTGGTTTGTGTGAATTCATGTCTCTCTCTCCTCCAGCTCGACAACTGACTTACTGAGACAGACAACCGATGGAAAACCTAGTGAAACTAATTTTCCACAGATGACAGCAGGCCCTACTCACAGTGCCAAAACCAAGATCACCATTAAACTGCACAGGTTTCTTTGTTTATGTGACGTGGACATGTTAACGCACGTCAGGGACTGTACAGTTGCCGAGGCGCACAGAAATCCATCTCTCCTGGGAAGAAAACGCAGTGTCGGGTGGGCAAATGCACTCGGAATAAGTCCTGAAACAACTGTGTGATGTCCAAACGACTTGTATGTAGTACCTGCGTACATACTTTTCAAGTTTTGTGAGTACGCCATCTTTCAGTATGAAATCTACTCAGACTTTTATACAGGAGGCCCCTGGTCACAGGTGCCGTAGTTCACCTCAACATGAGAAGAAGAAGCAGACAAACAGACAAGACCAAACGCTCACCTTGGCTACCTTCCTCCAGTTAAGACAATCAAAAAAGTAGTAGGTTCCCCTCTCATAGGTATTGGTCTTCAGTGTGGGCTCCATGCCAGGCGCTCTTGTGATCCAAACCCGCTCCTCCTTGTGGTACCGCCAGTCCCGGTTAAAGCTGGGAGGCAGAAGGGATAAAAGAGAGACAGAGGAAGAGAAAGGAAAAGTCACTGACCCATGACCTACACACAACGTTCACCCCAAGAAACCCCATCACTTCACCAAATAGAGCAAACTGCACTCCAAAGAGACTTTTTGCAATGTTAACATCAGAGTAAAAATATCCAACATCCCATCCCAGGGGGTTTACACAGTAATCCCAATTAAAAACGATATAGCACCACTCACAGTTCTACTGCTGCCAGAAGCTGTAGCAGGTCTCCGCCATTCATGTAGTACAGGTAGAACAACAGGTCTTCACCGTATCGAGCCAGTTTAATTGCAGCCAACTTAAGGCGGCAGGCAGCAGAGGAGAGAACGTAGAGAGTTAGTGTTGTACCGATCAATTAAAAACCTCAATAGGTACTACTGGATTACTAAAACCATTTATTGTGGTATTGTTCAGAGGACCAACTTACCTTGTCCCTTATGTGGATATTGGTTAAGTATTCAGAAGGGACATGGAAGTCTGAAAGGCAAGAGGAAGGCAGACATCTGATCAGTTGTGTGTTAGTGAATACACTTAGGGGTCTGAGGTTTTCGTTATGCTGATGCACCAGTGTTTTTATTCCACACACTGACTCGAAACTGACTGAGAAACTGAACACTTGTAACCTAAGTCGTTGAAAATGGAGGCAAAACTCTCCTCCAATGACAACACTTATCTGAATTTCTTGTCTTGCCGTTGGAGCACACTAACACTCTTTTACACCACCATGAAGATCCCAACATGGCCCCCGAAATGTACAATTGTGTTATCAAAAGGCCGTCAGAGGTGAGGAGCTGGTTACGCAATAAAGCCCCAACTAGTTACAGTAATGAAAGCGAGCCTTGTCAGAATAAAGCCCAAATCTGATTACTAGCTGTGCTTCTGCCAACACTTAACTGCTTAGCAATCAATTTGTTTGTGCAGCTATGCACATGCCAATGGAGACGAACAGAATCATAAGGTAGCAGGCTATGTGAGCTAGAATGCCACAGAAGACTAGACAACACGGTTCAATTTGCCATGCATATATTTTTTGCATGCTCAACTCTCGTTGGCTATTGAAGGTGTCTGTTCTTGGAATCTACTGCCAACTATTTCACACTACAAAAGCCCATCCAAATTTATTGTTTAAAGTAATTTGGGAGAGCCTTTGCAAGTGTGCAGCTAGATGAGGAGATTTGAACTGAGTCCTAAACGCTACAGGAACACACACTACACACATCACACTACAGGATAGCTTCTGCCAACTGTCCTTGCGCCCAAAATGTCTTCAGAATGGCTCTGGCACAGTCTTGAAAGTTGGTCAGAATTGCCAAATGACTGCTAAAATCAGGTTCTTAAAAAACACAAAACATGGAGTATTCCCCTCCCCTACGTACTTGAAGTTAATGTCTTACCAATGTCTTGAGGTCGACAAGGTGCTGAGGCCCAAGGAGAAGCAAACTTGGGGTACAAGTTTCTGTCAGGAGAGAGTTTCATTACAATCTTCCAATATATATTAGCATAATCAGCAAGTGCAAACAATCTAAAAACGCGGGTAAGAAGAAGAGTATATCCTCCCATTCACTACACAGATCATGACTGTTTTGGTCATTGTTTATCCTTAAAGCCTACAATCAGAGTAGTGCAGCTACTGTATCTTACTCTGGCGAGTTTAGGTTGAGTCCCAGTGTTGTGAGGTCACTTCCCAGCGCCAGATGGACCATCCCAGGGTCCGTCTCCGCCGCCCGGATAAACGTCAGCAGTCCGATCATCCCAAATTGGTCTGTCACCATCCCCGAGGGAATGTTCGTCACCCGACCTGCAGCGGCGGGACAATCCAGAGTTCAGCACCGAGTCACAAAAGAACAAAACTTGGGCAAATGGTCTAAATACTTATTGCCAATACATTACCTCCATATTTTTAAACCACATTTTGTGCTCGCATTGGAGTGCAAACCAAACTGATTATAAGTGATGGTCACAAAGATATAAACAGAAAGATGATGGCCTATATCATATGGAATATATTCTTTTAGTTCCCTCACTGTAGCCTATCCAATAATTATGTAAACCCGTAACGCAGGGTATATGAACATTTACGGAGCCTGACTGCCTCACCCAAGTTGTGCGATTAAGAAGGGATGTTTCAGTGGAATTGGAGCGATTGGATACGATTGGCTGAGAGGTCTCACCATCGGGCAACACCTGGATCCCTTTCTTCTGGTTGTTGTTCTGTGCTGAGGCCGTCTTGTCTCCAGGGAACTTGGGCCCATCTGCATTGGACGTGCTCTTGCCTGTCGAGTTCAGGTTCTGTGTAGGGGTCGATAAAGAGAGACAAAACAACCCATTTAAAAACAGAAAGAGATATGTAAAATTAATCACAAATAGTTGTCTTTGACATGTAAACACGCCAGGATAAGACATCCCACCGGAGCGTGCTGTAGAGCCAACGATGCCTCACACTTACGGTTTTACTGTCATCATTGCTCAACGTGGGGTCCTTGTAGTTGGGGCCGGGCAGTGCAGGGAAGTCCTCGTTATGGATGGAGAAGTCCTGCGTCTGTTCAGTTGATGGCTTAGTCACCATGCCAACTTAGGCAGAAGCGTGGTACATAATAAGCAGTGAGTCACAACAAAAATAGAAACATCTGTATTTCCTGTTCCTATGGACTAAGATGTGCATTTAAACATGGCCTTCCTCTTGTCACAGAAGTATTATGAAAGTTGATAGCCATTTCCTAGGGAGAACCTACTGCCTATAGCTTGGTGTGTAAAAATGATGAATGAGACTTTCTCCAGCCTAAAGTCCTACCATAGGGAGCCCTTCCAGCCAGCGGGTTGAGCAGCGGTGTTGGGTTTCCAGTCCCTTCTCTCCGACTCCTGTCCGCTAACGCAGGGAAGTCTGACAGATCCAGTCCTGTTACGTTTTCACTCCCATCTGTGACAAGAGGAAGGTTAAAGCCTTGTAAAACATGACAACATCTTTAATGCTGTTCATCTGTGTAATAATGTGGCAATTACCGATTTAATAACCGTAAGCTTCAAAATGATGACTCTGTCCACAGTTATTACTTAGGTGACGGCAACTGCTTTGTTTACACTGTCAAAGAACAAAGCAATTGCCATCATCTAAGTAATAACTGTGGACAAAACAAAACATCTAACATAGCAGTTGTACAGTAGTTGCTCATTGTCAATTTCACAGCAGCCATATGTAAATTAATATAATGGCGTTAACATTACAGTTGTTACAGTGCTGTTATACAGGAATGAGGATTTTGGTAAAACATATTAACCTGTGCCATTGAAGATGTTGCTCGACATTGAGTTGTTCATCCCAAAAGCCTGATTACGGTTCATTCCAAACCCTGACATGCTGCAGAGATGGAGAAAAACTCCAGTTAAAAAAAAATAGGTAGCCACAGTACAGAGAAATAAATGCTTTCCGTTACTTACAAGTGACCAAATAACAAAAACCCAAAAAACACTGTATGATAGTGTAAAGTCAGGGTATAAAAATATCAACAAACTAGGGAACAGGATGACTTGAGGTTCAATCATGGCTTGCAATTTGAACCACCCCAGCCTAGCTATAAGTACATCACTTGCAGGCTTTGTGCTTTCTTTTGCATTATAAGCCGGTGAAACTTTCATGTAAAGTGAGAAGTCTGCAAGCTGTGTGCTACTTGGTCACAGCAGGTTTGCTGAATCAAAGCAGCCAACTTGGTGAGTGGCAAAACTACTAGCTTTCTTCACTAGCTTGCCAATTAAAAGTCCCATCTCAATCTTCAATGAGGTTTGCGAATACAGTTGTGTCAAAAGATTTTCTGTTTCTACAATGGGAAGGGTTAATTCCTGCTCTGTGTCCTGAAGTAACAAACTAACAGTACCATTAGCTAACCTAGGATCACATGTAAACAGAAATCAGGCTACTGATACATGCATTAAATCCTGGCATGAACTTTCAGCAATAAAGAAGAAAGAAAGTTACATCACTCTCTGGTGGCTGTATTCAGTGAGAAAAGGTTTAGCATGGTATTTACATATGGTATATACACCTAGTTCATGTCAGAAACAATTCATGTGGAAGGAAAAATTGTACACCATTCAACCTTTCTACTTTTGTTCTACGCTTTACATTCTGTCCGTCCAGCACCTGGTTAAGTTCGAGAAATGTTGATGTGTAGATGTTTTTACTCTCAGTATTTGACAACGGGGAAATGAATAGATATTCTCAGGAATGAACACTACCAGCAGAGGCACTACTTTGCACTTTCCCTTCCTATAGATGATTCAAATCACCTTTTTCTAATTGCCATGCCTTTTCTCCATACTGTACACTATAGGATTTCATACAACTGCCATATAAGTACAAAAATAATAGATAACATGTCAAACACATAAAAAGAAAAAGTTACAGTTGGAAGTGTCACTTTTCCCTGATCTTTTGAAAACGGCCACAAACCACGACTTCTGTGAACCGCTCCACCCTTACAGTAAAAAGAAGTTGCAAACATGAGTTTTCCTAAAAGCGAACAACTAAAGGTGTTGAATTCTATGTCTGAAACTCTAGAGGCTCCAAAGGACTGACAGACCTATAAAAGGACATCACAGGTGTCAGCAGGAACGGATGCATGTATCAGTTGCACTACCTGTTTATGGTGAAGGGCTGACGTGCTGGCTGCTGTTTGGGCATACAGATGATGCTGGGGGAGCTGCGGTTGGGGCTGCCCAGCCCAGAACTGCCCATGCTATTGGTCCTGCCACTCATCCCGATGCCTTGGCCGACCTGGGAGTGGTTCAGCATGTTCCTCGAGTTCATCGGCAAGGTCCCCCTATCGAGACACCGTCAAGTCTGATTTAGTGGATTCAGGTTGTTGCTCATGTCAAGTCAACTGGCATTTCAATCAAGTGTTAATTACAAACAGGGCTGGGCGATATGGTTGAAATACCACAATAATCATAAGAATCTTTTCCATTATTGATATATATCACAATATGGTTCAAAATCACATGTTAAACTAATTAATGTTCATCAACCCATTGAACCAAATGGTAATGTTAGGTGTGATGTCAAACAAAATGAAATTTTCAAATAATATTCCTTAAAATGTTTCATTCCTCATTTTGTCAGAGTTTTTAAATAAAATTTGCTTGTTATCATCAGATTAGAGCAGCAGAATTGTGCGTCATGATATCCCAAAAATCACCATATCATCACCATATGATTCCACTGAAAGACGATAAGCGATAATATTGATAATAATTATCGCCCAGCCCTAATTACAAATATTAACTACTGTCTTAAACCGATACCATACAAGGTGTAACCATACATGATGCATGCATGTGTGTACATACAAAGCACTTACACATGCACACACTCACAAACACGCATACAAATTAGGGCTGAACGATTTTGAAAAAATATCTAATTGCGATCATTTTGACTGATATTGCAATTGGGATATGATTTGCGATATTAGAGGGAATGATCATTTTTACATCATTATTCTCATTTTCATTGAAAGGCGTATTAAAATGATTATGGTGTGATTTTTGCGGGGATCTGTACCAAACAAAGATGTTTTCTTAAGTCTGTAGAATATGATGTATAGGCCAGGACATCTCTGCAGCACGACAATATTTCATTTAAAATGGTATTTTGACACACATTTCGCCTTTAACGAATATTGCACCTCCTGCGATTTGAAAATTGCAGTAGGCCATATTGCAATTTCGATAAAATTTCGATTAATTGTTCAGCCCTAATACAAATCCAAGCACCTGCATACACACCTGCTTGGTGAAGGAGGGGTATGGAGGGACATGGTGGGCACCCCCGTTGTGGGAGTGATATGACTTGGTAGCTGGGTGCCTTGCGTTAAATTTCGATTTAACTGAGGCGTATTGTTGCCCATGCCCCTTATCGAGAAGCCGAGTGCACCTGCAGAGAGAGAGAGAGGAAAAGACGGAGAAGAAGAAGGTTTACTGTCAGGCAAACCAGAGAGGATTCTTCTGCTTTCAGTCCATAAAGACGTGCGTAGGTGTAACTGGAGTTAGGCCAGCTACTAGTCCTACGGTAAGTATGATCTGATTAAAGTCTTTATGATCAAAATGTCACACATTTCAAACTTTGTTAAATAAATCAAGTTTCACTGACAAGAGAATTGTGCTTTTCATCTAAGCTGTTCAGCATCCCTTAACTGAATTGCACACTGAGCATTTGATTTCTTCCCACTCCATGTATGTTACATGAGGAAAACAATATATATTGTGAGCGACTGTGGGGAAAAACGAGGCTTTGCATGCTTACTTTGTGGACCGTACAAACTTGCACCAAGCTGCGACAGTTGACCTGACGACGATGGTGAAGGAGACGACAGCATCTGAGGGAAAGCAGACGGGACAGAGTCAGATAACTGGATGCTCTCCTGTAGTCTGGTGAAGTATGGGAATAAAGGAATGTGTAGGGATATAGGGATAAAACTCACGTCTTTATCCGACCGATGTGGGAACATCGACGGCTGGCTGTAGTACATGCTTTCATCAGGAAAGTCGTTGTCGACTACCTCAACAAACTCTACAAATTTCTTTCTAGAACCGAACATGCCTTTCGTCACCTGCAGAGAGAGAATAGAGCTGCTGTTAAAGCGGTGTTGTTGCCCAGCTAGTTGTGTTGGGCAGTGAGGGAAAGTCAGACAGGACACGAAGAATTGGACTGTGGCAAATACAATTTCATAGTCTAGTTAGCCATCACATTTCTCATTTAGAAACACCGATTCTCCCGCTTAACCTTCCATGCCAAACTAAAGTAGTGATCTGCTACTCGCAGAAAATACCCTACCAGCCATGTGTTGTCAATTTAAGTCCAGAATACACCAGCTGACAAGAGAATTAACTTAGCTTCTTGTTCAGTTTGTATGACATGAATAGATATGAACTGAAGAAATACGCTAGCCAGATGGCCATCTAATTAGCAATGTTTGGGGGGAATAACAATAGCAATGCCAACAGGCTAACGTTAGTTAGCCAATAGTGTAGCTAACGTTAGCAGGCTAGTTATAATGATTCTGCGTTAGCTTAGCTAACGTCAGTTTGCAAGCGGGCTAACCTAAATGTGAGCTTACAGTTGCTAACCTAGGTTACCCAACGTTTAGTACAAGCATAGCATACCAGCTAATTTCGTCTTTTCAACTCCAAAAGACACTAACTAACAAGTAGCATCCACTACCAACTAGCAGCCTGTTTGGGCCCTCTTTGCCTCCATCTATCCTCAGTCAGCTGTCCGTTTTCTCGTCTCAATTTACGCTCCGCTTGCAGCCAGCAGCAGGCAGAACAGAGGCAAGAAACAGTTGGAATTCAAAGCCATGAATCAGTTCACATTAAAACGGAAGCAAACGGCGAGATCCATTAAGACAAATATTTAATGCTATAGGGTTAAATTTGGACCGAACCGTTTTAATCTGACGTAAAAATAACAGAAAGCCCTCACCGCATTAATTTCCCTTCTCTTCTTTAGATCCAAGATGGCTGTGTGTATTCTCAATCGAAAGAAAAATAGCCTTTACCCTCTGACCTTAGAACCTGCTGACCACTTCCGTACACAAAGTAAACATGTCTGAAAGTATATCCCAGATCATTTCCAACGGGGGTTGAACAAGCAAAAAGAAATAGAGGTGGTGGAAATATCGCTTGAAAATTATGTTAGCAAATATAACAAATGTAAATAAGGACACTATCTGTCAAGCCACTCACTCCCTCCTGTGATCATAATGTGTGTTGCAGTATGGAAATATTGTGCTTTCACCAACATGTAGCTCAGTCATTACAGAAGAGCCCTACTTCTCCCACTAATCATGTCAGAATATTCAAATGACACTTGTTTAACTAATTTCTTCAATAATGCACTGGCATCAGAGTATTTGCAGCTGAAGTGTCAAGGTGTGACCTGAAAATACAGCAGAAATTTGTTAGTCTCACGGAAGAGTTATTTCCACTTACAGCTCCCTAAATTGTCAGTAGGCTTATAAATGAAATGCATGCCCTTTGTTTGTTGTACTTGGACTGGAGAAACCACATTTTCTCTCCCCATTACCTCCCTTGTTAAATTTGAACAAATTACTCGCTACCTACTGAAACTACAGATGTTCCAAGAAAAGGTGATGGTGGCGTTTATTGTGCCAATCATATGGTACTTTTTCTCTGCCCAGCCTGAGCGCTACTGTTGCCTGTCAGAGGCCCCCAGACAATAAGTGGACGAGGAGGACAAGTGCTAAAAACAGTCTGTCAGTGAACAGAAACAGAATGGGGGGAGCCAGTGCCCCCTCTGATAAGGAAAATGAAATTCCTTCCCAGTTTTATCTGGTTAGAAAATAGCCCTAATGAAGGTACATGAGATAGCATGGGCAAATCACACCTCCGACTGACAGGAGCGATATGCCGCTTCTAACAGTTCAGGAATAAAACATTCCGATATGAGATGTAAATGGAAAATGTCATTCCAAATTATGCCTATGAATGGAAATTTTAGAAATGAGCTTTAGGATTTGCTGATTTTTTTACATCAAGAATGGCTTAAACTATAACTTTTGCATGCAAGTGTAGGTCTTGAATCCACAATGCACACAAGTCTATATGCAAGCAGCTGAAGCAGGCATCCACAATGTGGTGCTGACAAAACACAGACCTCCCCTGCCACAAACAACCCCCCGATACGCCTCTTTTCTTTTCTTTTTTTTTTTGGGTGGCTGTTACTTCATTTTCCACTCCCTGCAGCAAACATTTCATACCACCCAATGAGTTACTACAATCTCAGTAAAAGCAAAACACCTACAGACTCAAAGCATGGACCGAGTCCCACTGCAAACAGCGAGCAACTCTGCAGATCATTCAGTAGTTAGTGGAGAGGTCCACTTGTTTGGCTCGGAGGCACACAGACCCTGAGCTGTGCCCGGGCTGTTTGTAATGCATGTAAATGACCTTCCCTGCTCTCTCATCACAAAGCACTTCTTATGCTTATCCATGGCACTCTGAAACCCTCAGCCTGCCCCTCCCTGTCTCCCTCTCCCACCTCTGTCATGTCTGAGAAGAAAGGGGGAAAGTCATTAGGCACAAATGGGGAGGAGAGAGCAGCTAGTGGTTGCTATCGCTTGAGAGTCAGGGGCAAAGCTCAGAGCCACTGAGAGATAGTGAGAGGACGGCACAGGGGAACATCTAACGGGGGAATACGATATGTATTCTCCTCATTAAGTTCGATAAACAAATGGCATACTTTGGGAGATCATGGACAACATAGGGAGGCAGTGAAAAGTAGGTCTTTTTAAATTGTAACAATGAAAATCCTTACACTAATTCTATTTCCTATATTCCTTTTGCTCATTGGTGATGCTTATATACTAACCCTCTCTTCTCACTGCAATTAGATGCTTTGAAATGACTCACCAGCATGGCTTTTATCAAATGAAAGGGTGTTGCTGTGATTGCTGTGCCTGCTGTTGCTGTATTACATTGTTACACTTTTTTTTTGCATAGTATTAAGATCAATAACTTCAGAGGGGCAGTGGAAGAGAGTCTATGGGATGCCATGAAATGAATTTAATGACGCCCAGAGTCTCCCTGCATGCAGCCCCTTGTCTGGCACTAAACTGATGTGGAGGTGACCAGCGAGCAAGGCAGCAGGATGGGGAACGCCATGCGGGGGGTCATTGCCTTCATCCCCTCGGAGCACTGTCAGCGCTTCCTAGTGGGCGACCTGAAGGAAATGCCCCTGGATCGAACCCTGGACCTGAGCAGCCGGCAGCTGCGGCGTCTGCCCGCCGCCGCCTGCGCCTTCGATGAGCTGGTGAAGCTCTACCTGAGCGACAACAACCTCAGCAGCTTACCGGCCGAGCTGCAGGGCCTGAGGAAGCTGCAGCTGCTGGCCCTCGACTTCAATTGCTTCGAGGAGCTTCCTGCAGCCGTCTGCAGATTGCCCCAACTCAGTATCCTTTACCTGGGCAACAACAGGCTGTACCGCCTCCCCAAGGAACTGAGACAGCTGAAGGAGCTGAACACTCTGTGGCTGGAGACTAACTGCTTCACTGAGTTCCCCAAGGTGGTTTGCGAGCTCCCCAATCTCAAGACCCTGCACCTCGGTTATAACCAGATTCGGAGTTTGCCTAAGGAGCTCGGGGGGCTGGAGGAGCTGCGGAGTATCTGGCTCGCTGGGAACCAGCTGGCAGAGTTCCCGCCAGTGCTGCTGGAGATGCACTTTCTCGCCGTCATCGACGTGGACCGGAACAAAATACGCCACTTTCCAGGTTTGTCCCACCTGCAGGGGTTGAAACTTGTCATCTATGACCATAACCCCTGTGTTAATGCCCCGGTGGTGGGTGAGGGAGTAAGGAGGGTTGGGCGCTGGGCGGACAGCTCAGATGATGAGCAGGATGATGATGGGTCGAAACCAGCGAGCGAGACTACAGCAGAGGTCAAGGAATTACCGCCTGAGGAGGAATAGAGCGTTCAGGGTCGAGGAACAAACTGACCTTCAGCTGTGGAAAGGCCCACCAGCGCAGGACGCCACTCAACAGGAACACTTAGCAGCCTGATGGTATTTGTTCCATATAAGGTGAACCCAATGATATGGACTTCAACATGAGATACAAAGTTAGAAGCAGCTATGGTTGTTTGTTGGCCACAAAAACTTGGACAGTGTGAAAAGGAAAAGATTAATCATCCAATGATATTAGCACAAATAAAATATGTTTTGACATTGGAAATTGACACTGAATGAAATTACTGGCTCGTCAGATGAGTCTTTGCAGCAACAGTATCATTTTAAACTGTGATTCTTTTTCACAGTCATCGTTAAACAATTCCCCTAAGTCAACTAATAGGCCATTATGGTCTGAGATGGTTTCGATTTTTCTCGTCAATTAGTCAAATTGTTTCGAATTATTTCATCTCATGTTGCATGGCATATTTCTTGGAAATTGTACTAGCACATCTCTGGAATCAAAACAATACTGGCAAGTATGTATTTTATTTGATAAACAGATCTTTTTTTGTAGATTTGTTAATTAAATGGTTAGTTGATACTATGACTGTACTGCAGGTCACCTAAGTATTTCTTTGGCCTGAGACAATCCTGATGTCAGCAGATGCACAACTGAAGCATCAATTCAACAAAAGGGAAGAGATGTCACTAACTCAAAAAGTATGTGTGAGTTCGTACTTCAGAGTAAAAGAACAGAATCCATAATAAGATTTCTTAGTACAGCAGACTCTGAGATAATATCTGTACCTGCTGAGGCTAAATACAGTGAGGTTTTAATACAAATGATGGATGGTTGAAGTCAATTAGTGCACTCCTTATCCAGACCAATGCATAATTCATCCGATAGATTGGGCTTGTGGCTTTGAATAAAGACTGCTAATGGGCTTTAATATCATCGCCAAAAGGTTCTGATTTTAAACAGATTTTAAAATACGATCTCACCAACACAAACAAAATGCAGCGCTCCACTTCTACAGCGCAACAGAGATCCTACTGTAAACAAGATAAACTATCATTCCATAATACATCATTTTGGCATTTTGCATCTCTTTGAGCAAAATGGCAAAAAGTGAGATTTAAATGGGCTGCATACCAGCGCTTGTACATATGTGGAAATGTATGTGTTTCTCATAGCATAAACACAAATTAAATTGTCTCAATTTCATCCAGTTTACTGTAAAAGATGACACCTATTTTGTTGTGTGTTATGACCTTAGATAATTCTACAAGTCCAAAGACTGTTTAGAGACATCTGTCTATTTTATCATTCAAGTATACATTTCATAATTGGGTATACACTGTGGACACCTTCTCAAGTCACACGATTTTCAGCAAACTGTCTTTGATCTGTCTTTAGAGAGTTTTGAGAGCAGTTTTGTGAGGTTTGTAAGGGGGCACAGGCATAATATGTCTACACTGAACTATTCTATTCACAAAACTCTAAATCATATTGAAACTCATGAAGATCTCATGTACAAGCGTTCCATGTTATCACACAAGCCTCAACACATCAACTTGGTTACTATTTGCCAACGCTCTTACAGGGTTGATCAACATGTAGATTGCAAATTGTGTTTACTTATTGCATACATATATGATGTATTTTACCTAAAACTCTGGATTTTATCATATGTTTCTCCTAATTTTATTTTAATTCAATTTTTCAATTCTAATTTTTACTTGTGGCATTACAATCAGCTTTCAGGTGGCAAAATGCAGTGTTGTAAATCTGAAACTGTAACTTTGGCTGGCCTTGCTCTCATCAGCATGCAGCAGACTCACATTTTGAATTACCATTAAACTGATTCTCATCAATGTCTTGTTCTTCTATCTTGTTCACCTACTATTCAACTTTATGTATAGATTTGTCCCAAAATGTCAAAATTTGCTTCTAAATTCTTTCAGTGATTTAACATGTTGCATTATGCTCAAGAATATCAAATTTGAACTTGTGAATTGCAAAACTGTTTTCTTGTGAAATGCAAAATTGTTTTCAGGCCCTAGGCTTCTTCTGATAATTAATCAAATGAAACAACCTGAAAGGGAAAATCATTTTTTGGGTGCACTGTTCCCACTACCTGAGTTGGCATGGCTTCATGTCAATGGGTCAAGCCGAAAACTCTGAAGCACCAAACACTTAACTGTTAGATAAATGTACAGTATACAGTTATTTCTATAATAACAAAATGCTATAAGGTGTACGCAATACAAGCTGAACGAAAGCTAGTTTAAAAATGTGTAAGCACTCATGGGGCATGAAAGAAATATCTTCAGAAATTCTGTTGGTTTTTAAGAGTTGAGTTATTATCTGACAGGTGGGAAATATCGCACTCGCCAAGACTAGAAATTAATATAAAAAAGGAAAGTGAAGTGCACCAATATATGTGTTCATAGCATTTATTAGATTTGTATCAACGCATAAATAACATCGACTTTTGTATTAATTCCAGAGGCATGTACAATGATATTTTGCAGTGCAGAGAACAAGATGACACATCACAGAAGTGCACTGCCTTGTCTTATCTAACAATATCTTTGGTATCAAATCCTATACAACTTGCACAAAGCCTTCCATAAAATTGCTTAAACCCTAATTCCAATGAAGTGTAGGTAAAAACATAGAGCCACATTCCAACATTTTCTACATTACCTTCACTTCATTAGCTCTATTGACCAGCATCATTTTCCAAACAATAACTTCACTTATCCTTCTTATCTATGTATCTCAAAGTTAAATAATTAAAAGTTAAGAAAAGATAACATTCCTATATTGCCTAACATACCTATCTAAAATACCTTCATAGTCCCCTGTGACAACAAAATAATAAAAGAGAACACCATTTTTCACAACATCAAATTGCAGGGTTAAGAACTACATTGTAACAGACATTGGATGCAGATACCAGGGAAGGAAGTACAACTGTGTAACCATGTTGGATCTGTAAATGTGCTATGGCAGTTAAATAACATTAAGGCAGAACTTATTTAATTTCAAGATGAATGTGCACTGAAAATGCACCAAATTGCTTAGGCTGGACCCACAAAACATTTTTTTTCTTGGAACTTACTTAAAACAAGGCTGCTTTCTCAGGCTAAATTTCCAAATCAAATTGCTCTGACTGAGCCTCTGAGAAAAAGTGTCATGAGGCATGTTTACGTCAATCGTCTAAATGGGCGTGGAATGGCTTTGAGGATGCAAAATGCAGTCAAAATCTTGTTTTGCACGTTCACCCTTACAGGGGAACTACATGGAAGAATGTTGTATTGCATCCAACAGTAGGATCAAGAATACTGATGTTTGACCAGGTAAACAGAACAAGCACAATCTGAATCACAATTGCCTTTTTTATGATGGGAGGATAGGCAGGATGTGTGCGTCATACAGCTGAATGTAAGCTGGTCTTAATGTGAGAAAATGCCACCTCACTATCAGACGCAGCAGCACAACATGAGCAGGTTCAGCTGACTCAAAAGGGTGTGTTAACTCGATGGCTGACGCCTGATGATAATGCCAAATGCCTACTGGCAATATAGCTTGACTGTTGGACAAGCGAAGGAGTACTGAGAGTAGGAATGTAACACCTCCTGCTGTGGGTATCATAGTAACTCAGATGGCACAATACACTAAGCCAAAAGAAGCGAGTAAACATTTTCAGGTTACAATGAGGTAAACGTGTTATCAAGACAGGACAGTAAGCCTAAACTAAAACAAGACAGGGAATATTTTCACATGCATCTGTATTTGTGCCAACGACTTGCTTGAGCCTGCCCAATCACTTTCACACCTGTGAAAGAAACGGGCACATTATTGGCATTATAGGTATCTGTCTGCATGCAGCCCCGGGGTTCACAGGCTCATCCAGGGCCCGGGTCTCTGTCGGAGAGTGGACTCAGCCTGGTGAGGCAGCTGGCATCCCTCCAACACCGTGTCTGAGCCTTCCTTCTCCTCAGGCCCCTCAGAATCACAAGGCCCTTCACCACTCGTATCTGGCTCAGCAGCCTCGGGGGCATCTGGGACTACTGAGGGCCTCTTTGACGACGGCTCTGGTGCCGTGTCATTTCCCTGAAAATCAGACGGATCATCCACAGAGCCAATCACACCAGGCGCTTCAGGTTCCTTCTGTGACGATGCCGTCTCCATGCGCTTGCGAGCCTCCTCTTTCCTCTGCTGGAAGCGGGTGTTGTCCCCCATCAGAACCCTAATTCTGAGTTGCTCTGGAGGCCACAGGCCGCCCCATATGAATTGCAGGTAGCTGAAAAGCACAATGACACTGAGGAAGGCGAAGTTACTGGCCACGCCGATCACTGCAGAGGTCAAGGGGAAGTTGTACAGCACGTATCTTACTCCAGTAAAGTAAGCGTGGATACGAAGCTGGGATGAATAGATCTGCACTCGTTTAGACTGGACCTCGATGACTGCACCGATAGTGGGTTGATAAGCATTCGCCTTGTAGTCTGAGAAGAGCTCTACTTCTAGTAGTTGCTTCTGCTCTGCCATGCCAGTCAGCAGCAGAGGAGAGAACAGTAAAGTGCTCAGGGTCTGCAGAAGGCTGGAGCGGTAATGCAGCATGGCAGAACGTCCCACCGATGATACCGTCTTACCACCCTTGGTGTAGCAAGACATCTTGATCATGAACATGCCCAGCTGTTCGTTCACTGGAGACTCCGGCATCTCTAGCTCCAAAGATATTCGATAAGGCTGACCGTAAGCCATCACCTGGTCTTTTTCATTCTTCAGGAGTGAGATGTTGGCCATAGGGAATGAACAAAGTAATGACTCGGAGGCATCACAGTCAGACCTGTAGTAGTAGTGCACAGGGGTAGAGAAGCTGACAGTGGGCATGTAGGAGTAATAGAAGCTTCCATAGAGAAATATAGACACCCAAAGCAGCAGAAGTAGAACACAACAAAGAATGGCAGCCTGAAGTAAAGTCCGACGGGCTTTGAGGAGAGTAACAGCAGCCACATCCTGCAGCCACAGCAGAACCGGTCCCATCACACCCCCCATGGTGTCTTCCAGTCTCCAGTAACGGTATCCAGTCTTGACGCTCGGCAGTTTTGCCTTTGAGCTTTCTCGAGACGTTGGCTGTTGCTCCCGAGGTGGGTCCTATCCTTATATATCAGTGGGTGCCTCCCCTCCGAAGCTTCTTAATTGTTTTTCTTCACCCTCCCATGACTTGTCTGTTGAGCTACCACTCACTCACTGAGAGTCCAACATCATTTACAGCAGATAAACGTGTCAGCACACAAGGCCAGGCTGAGAAACTTTGCAAAAATTAAAACATGTCTGGCTTGTCGGTTGTCCGTTGATATTTTCTCCTGGCTTTTAAACTGCGCTTATTAGCAAATGCTAATGCTGCTAGACAACACAACCGCAGAACACGGAACGCCCTTTGACCCGGAAGTTCATCACTTCTTTTGTGGCAGCTCCGAAGCCCAACGCCTCTAGATCAAACGCCAGCGGACTTTAGTAGGCCCTTGGGCAGGGATGGGAAAGAAAACTCGTCTCACAGGAGGAACAGTTGGTCGGAGAACAATACTACAGCTTTCACCACCTGGGCTCCGCAGTGGGACTGCTGGGGAGAGGGAAGAGGCAGCTTCGGGATCAGAAGGTAAATGTAACGTGCGAAGTGCTTGGTTTGCTAGCAGACAGGCTAATGCTAGTGCTAAAGTGTCGGGGTTGAGAAGAATGGGCCCATCTGTTACAAAAGAAAATAAATTCACCAAACACCATCTGCTTGATTGCCTGTAACTGGCGCGGATGTACATTGTCGCCGACATAAATAACGTTATATATAATAACGCTATCTAGCTCACACGATGTTACATTTAACGGATATTTGGGATATCGGCTAGCATACTAAGCTAGCTCGCTAAATGCTTCTGCAGCGTTAACGTTAGGTGTGTTGTTAGTTAAAATAGCTAACAGCTGCTGAACGACTTAATTAGCTAACCTGAAGAAAAACATCAATAACGTTTTTTTTTAGTTTTTTTTTTTTTTACTAACGTTAGCTTTGTCTGTAAGGGAGAGACACAACGGGATGTATGTGGGCTAAATGGTAGCTATCAAGTCTGTGTTGGCTAATGTTACATTATGAAAAGCTTTGGATGAGTCCTTCCTATATTTACGCTTCGCCATCGCCTAATAGTTAAATGTATGCGTTAGCTTCCTTTAGCCACAATAGAAGCTTAACGACATGATTAACTCTATTTACAGACGAACAGGAAGGGGATGCACACAGATTCTTGAGAGAAAGAAGCACAAACATGAAGGCTCCCACAGTAAAGGCCACAGGTAAGGGGTGTGTGTGTGTGGCGGGGCCGTTTGTATTTCATTGGCTCACATATATGGAGAAATAGTCATATGAATTAACAAAGCACTGTTTTGTCTCAACCCTTAGAGGGCTTGTCCCTCCTTGGAGCCTACGAGGACAGTGACGACGAGGACACTGGAGACTCTCAGCATCCAACTGTGAAGTCTCAACACAACCAGTCAGCCGACATTGACAGTACACTGGCCAACTTCATGGCGGTATGTATCATTTGCTTCCTGCCTTAACCAGCAACGTTGATCTTTAACTGTATTTTTTATTTTTATTTTTAGGCATTTTTATGCTTTATTAGATAGAGACAGTGTGAGAGATAGACAGGAAGGTATGGGAGAGAGAGAGGGGAGGACATACAGCAAATGACCGCGGGCCGGATTCGAACCCGGGTCACTGCGGGAAGGACTGAGCCTTACATGGTACGCGCTCTACTCGGTGAGATTTTTGTAAAATAGCACCCCTGCAGGCGCAAAGATGAGAAGAATGTAAATCAAAACCTGCCTCCACCCCTCCTTTCCAACCTGTGCTGCATACACACCCCCTGACTGAGCAAAACAAATGCAGTCAGTGCTCAAATGGTTCAGCACAATGGTTCAGGTAGGAGTTGTATTATTATGGTAGGACCTGCAGAAATCACTCACGGCCATCTGGTATAAATTTTATAACCTTACTAGAAACATGGTGTAACACAGCCTCCACCATATGTTTTGGCCTACTGAGAAGATCGTAGGCTACATTAAAGTGAAAATCTTTGGAGGAGATAAGTTATGAAGGCAGCACAGTGTGTAGTGGTAAACTAAAAGGAGAAATTGTAACAACATCTGTTGGCCTACCTCAATCTTGGATAGTTATAGGTGACAGGCAAATCCTAAACAGTTTAGTAGACTGCGGTTTTTGTTTTCCAAGTTTTAAAATTGATTTTAGGTGGGTTACTAAATTAGGCCTAGTCTTGCATTAAGAAATTTCATTATGGGCAGGGATTGCTAAGAAAAATGGGGGTCATTCTTGGGAATGAAAAGTAATTTGTTTTGGCAAAAATATTAATCCCCAATGTCCTTCTTCCCTGGTACAGGAAATTGATGCAATTACTACTCAGCCAAGTTCAGATGATCCCACATCTAACCCTTCAGTCCCAGCTACCATCCCACCAAGACCTGAACTTAATGTTCAGCAAACAGCAGCCAATGAGGGACAGGATCAACAAAGCACTGCGGCTGAGTTTGAGTACAATACTCAGTACTCATTAGCTGGAGGTAACTATCTGTGCAGTTTTCAAAATAAAGTGTGCTTGTCCTGCAAGATTTTGTTTGGCAGTGTGCTCTTTTTGCCGTGTCTATTATAATACAACAAAGCATTGACATATTTATTATAGTAGTGTACATAAGAGAAGGAAACAATCATATTTATCCCCCTGGCCACAATTTCTGGTCGAGTTGGAAAAACACCCGGCCACTTAATTTTTAAATATTGGTTAAAAAAAGAATTCTAGATTGGAAAAGAACTTCAGAATACTGCCTGGTTACTTGTCAAAGTGATTGTTTAAGTGGAAAAATTCACCATTCGCCATAACCAATATGGCAGTGTTTGGAAGGTGTTTAGGTTATACCCTCAAAGTTACTACAATTTCAATGGTAACCCCAGGTTATTTATGGTTGAAGTTAAAATATGACATTATATACCCTGAATCTTTGTTCTGCTTAAGTGTCTTACCTATGTCTTCTTATTCCAGTGGGTGTGGAAATGGGAGACTGGCAGGAGGTGTGGGATGATAACTCCGGCTGCTACTACTATTGGAACACGCTGACCAACGAGGTCTCCTGGGAGCTACCTCACTATTTAGCTGATCAGGTGCAAGGCCTGCAGCAGTACGCCAACAGGTAAGAGTGGATTGCTCATATTACATAATAGGCATACAGACAAGCCTGAGTATGTTTCACAAATGTGCATAGCTCTTGCCTTGAAGTCAGAGACATTGAGACCATACCTATAAGGTCCAGGTATACTGGTTTTTGGTTTTCTGGATGCCCTTTCCAGTAAAGGAATCCAACTATAGAGTAAAGTTAATCAAGGGACCTGCATCTGATCTCTTGTTGTGTGTTCCTTTGTAGCTCTGCTGTTAATGGAAATGGTATAACGCAGACAGGTTATCAGGCAGAGCAAAACACTGCATCTGCTACAGCCCCAGCATCAAAGAAGGAGCCAAAAGCAAAGGCAAGTTTCAATACAAATTGAAATAAACTTGATTCTATGAAGCAAAACATTTTATTTAAGAGTTCTAATCTGTCATCGTATGCTTGTCTTAAAGGAGGTTATAGAGAGCGTTGTAGCCCTCACAAGCGAAGAGGAGGAGCGTCGAGGAGTGGCTGCCTCTCTGCTTGGTCCTCTTATCCCCTCTGAAGTGAAAGAGGCAGAGGAGAAATGGAGGAAAAAGTTGCTTGGAGGTTTGGAGGACAAGGAGAACAGTCTGGACTCTGACGGAGAAGGTGGTCGCCTTCCCGGGTCCCCTTCTACCCCTCTGGGTGACACAGACGCACTCCCTACTGTCCAGAAAGAACTCTCTAGCAAGAATCAGTCGGAAGAGAACTCTGATGCTGAGGAGGAGACAGAGGAAGACACTATGGAGCTGGAACTGGCTCTGGAGAGGAAAAAGGTGGGTTTGTGTGCTGCAAGGATGTGTTTTTGTCCTTGTGAAACATTGAGAAGTCTGTCATGAACCCATTTCTTGTGATCTACTGTTGAAACACAGTCAGTGTGATGTAGCTCTAACCAAACCTCTGACTCGTAGGCTGAGCTGCGGGCACTGGAGGAGGGTGATGGGAGTGCAGGGGGCTCCAGTCCTTGTTCTGAGACGAGCCAGGAAGCCTCTGGTTCTCGTGGCCTTCCTCTGAAGAAAGCCCGGTGGAAGACTGCCTTCCTCCGTGCAGCGAGCCCAGATTCCAACAGTAGAGGGTCAGACACACAGGAGAACACAGACACAGGTGAGTCCAAATAATTACAAGTCCTCATGCTGTCTAGGTGCTCGGGGGGTAGGGTGGGGTGGGGGGTATGCATGATTAGAGTGAGTGAAACTACATTGACTTTAAAGTGCTGTGGTAGCACACTGTTGTAACTAAGAGAATCGCTGAACAAAACATTAATTCATGCGTTGACACATCACCAAGCTACTTCCTGGTATTTGCATGTACATTGATCAGCCTGGAACTGGTTGATGCTTGTTTGATTTCTACGGTGCTGTCTTGTGTATGAGCGCACACTGTATGTATATTCTATATGCAGGGCTCTGTGTGGCCTAAACAGTGCATACTGTAATTCTCCTAAGCAGTGCACATAGTGTGTTATAAACACACAGAATCCGGCTCAATACCTGTGAAATTTTGTGTGTGAGATGGAGTAGAATCCTGATTTGATTACAGGATTATTATGTTGGGGAATCTGGAGAGAAAAGTAGAACATATGCACCCACTCCTAAGTATCGATTGAAAAATGTATGAGTTTTCTATACTAGAAACAACCAACCTTTTATACTGCTTAGGTATGGATAATATTCCTGCATACTTAAAATGCTTCTTTTGTGTCTTGTAGCACAATCTAAAGTTTTAGAGAAGGCTGCAGAAGTAGATGAAGATGAAGTGGACAATACTGAGGAGAAAACTGCTTTAAAAGCTGTGGTAAAGGAGGAGGTGGAAACACCGGAGCTCAAGGTAACAACAGCATAATAATAATAATAATAATAATAGTGATAATGATGGTGATAATAACGGTGACAACTGTAAGACAATTGTTTCATGCTTACATACGTTTTAGTTTCAGATCGGAGAGCTAGCTAACACCTTAACCAGCAAGATGGAGTTCCTGGGGATAAACAAAAAGGCAATCTCAAACTTTCAGTTGCTTCTGCTACAAACGGAGGTGAGAAGATTATGGTTCAGGTTCTAAGCAAAGTTATCCTAGCTTCCAGTTGTAGCCATCCCACTGCGACCTCTAAAATATTTAATACTTAATTTTGTTTCATACCATTTTGCACACAGCCATGTGGTAGTGTTTAATATTTAAAATTCTCATTATGATCCATCACAAGGTGTCATTCTCGAAACCTTACTGTAATTATTCTTCTGTGTTACTCATCCATCTCTTGATTCTTCTGTCCTCTCTTTCTGTCTCCTTCCTATCCTCCCACTTCTACTCTCTGGGCTTTTATCTCACTTTTCTCTCCTGTCCCTCCCCTTTTCTCTCCCATCTCTTGGTGCATCTTTTGCTCCTTTGTGTCTTTCAGACGCGGATCGCTGACTGGAGGGAGGGCGCTCTGAACGGGGTCTATCTTCGCCGCAGGCTGCAAGAAGCTGCCGAACACATAAAACATTACGAACTTAACGCCACCCCTAAAGGCTGGTCCTGCCACTGGGACAGGTACGCGCTCCTTACCTTTCACATCTCTAAACTCCCTCGTCCCCCAAAAACGTTACCGTGTGACTACACCCCCCCTCAGTGCCGGGGTTGCAGACTTTGTAACATGACTTGGGGAGAAGCTTAACCAAGTGGATCAGAATACATACCAGAAACAGACTCTTCAGGTTTCTGTGATGCAATCCTGGCACTCTGCCTTGCCTGTACTGATATCCACATCCACTCTGGGCCAGCCTGGTTCCCGTTAAATAGACTCACCACAGAGAGGACTCCTTGTCCCAATAGCACAGACACTTAAGCCCTTGCTTTTGAGGGCATTTGTAGACTGAACTGTGGTCCAGTCATTGGAAAGGAGGGGGGGTAATGGTAGGAAGGTTGGTTGCGTGGGAGAGCCTTGCACTTTACAGGACTACAGCCCCCCCGAATGCAATGCAGACACAGAGTGACGCCCTGGAAGCGACGAGTGTCACACGCATCAAATAAAAGGTGAAGACGGAGCGATGACGGGGATCCAGCAGGTCAGACCAACTCTATTTCATATGTCTTCCTGTTTTTTATTTTCTTGATTGAGAGAAAACTTTTAGACTTTTCTGATGTAAAAAGAGTTCACTGTGTGCTTGTTGTTTTCTGGTCTTTGGTTGTTGATGATGATGCTTTCCCCCTGGCGTCTTCCTGTGTCTGGGAGGGAATGGTTGTCTAAAACATGGAACATTTCTGACAACCGTGGTGTGAGCTGCTGAATGCTACTTTTGAGCAGACTTTCAGGACCTAAAGATGATTTGTTTTTCATTTATTTGTTTTTTGAGAGCAAGGTGGGTTCCCTATCCACGTCCATAATCACTCCAATTCGGCCGGTCTCCTGGATGGCTAAAGTGGCTGTCCAGACCAACATTACTGCCCCCCAATGTGGCCATTCTGTGCACTCCTCGCCCCAGTGTCCCAGGGTATCATGCCACTCAACCAGGTGCAAGGCCAGCTGTTGAGACTCTTGCCTTCTATCTCTGTTGTCCCACTTTTTAGAGAGCACAGGCGGTATTTCTATGTGAACGACCGGACCAGTGCTTCCCAGTGGGATTTCCCAGCAGAGGATGAAAAGGAAGAGGAGATCAAGGACAGCCAAGCATCCCAGACGCAGACATCCAGCGAAGGAGATGCCAAAACCGCATCTGCACCCACTGCTGGGATCACAGGTCAGTCTGGTAGATAGCCTGCCTATTAATTGTGACTTTAAATTGTAAGGACTTGACAGACCTGTATTGAATTACTGTGCCTTTAAATTAATTTCCTATTAAAACCTGTGCAGCTTTGTGGTATTGATGCCGGTGTTCCTTAGTCATGAATTCCCATGCGTTATTAAGCACAAACTAATTTGACAAAATGCTCTCCTTAATAACACCATGCTTTATTGGCTTTTTATTTCAACAGGATCATCTAGTTATGCTGCTGTTGCCCCACCTGCCCCTCCTCAGCCCAGCGCTTCACCATTCTGGTCCGCCTCCCAGCCACCTCTTCCTGAAAACCCGCCTCCACCTTCCGACTACCCCCCGCCTCCGCCTCCTCCCCCAGGCTCGCCACCTCCACCTCCTCCCCCTCCTGACAGTGATGGAGAGATCATGGAGGTGGAGATGGAGATGGATGATGATGACGGGGAGCCCCCAGCCCCTGGAACTGAGGAAGATGGCAGCGGGAGGTCTACTTTACTTCCAGGCACTGCTAGCACCAAGGTATGGAAGGAATCAAGGACGCTGCTATTAATAGCCTATCTTTTAATGCTACATGTGTGAATTCAAAATATAAGGGACCTGTGCCCAGCAGCATTTATCTTTTATCATGCTCCTTGTCATTCAAACAGATTGTGGAGTCTTCAGCCCCCTTGGGGAAGGGTCAGAAGCGTAAAGCTGGTCAGCTGTCTAAAGCCATCACTATTGGCAGCAGTCCCATTCTCTACACCCAACCTGCTGCCAGTGCAGGTAAAAAAGTCCTCAAGATGTCACTACACAAGTTACACAACATCTGCAGTTATATGTTGATGATGTATGGGAAAGATAATGTCCAGCTGTGCAAACTTATACCAATACCGTAACATTTAGCATTTTATTAAGTTGTTTTTCTATGGCACATGGTGGGGAACAAAAATTTCACTTTTTCACTGCATTTGTCTTCAAACTATCCTAATTGCGACTTGCTGTACATTGTTTGCAACCTTTGTTGAAAACTGTTCTAACAAGCAATTTTTCAGAAATACTAATGCAGTTTTGTTTTTTTTGCCCACTGAAGTAAAAATATCACTAAAATAAACACGTTGGGGTATATGGCTATAATTAAAGTGTACATAAGGATAAAAGTATTCAGGGCATGAAGTGAAATTGATTTTTGATTTGTACACGATAAATGTATAATTTTAGATCAAAAGGGAAACGTGGTGCAAAAATGCAGACCTTCAGCTATTAATTCCGACTATGCTTTTATCAACATTTTTAAGTGAATACTCAGTAATTATAGTGTTTTTTTCTTCTGTATCTGCAGCCCCTGTAATGTCAACAAATGTGTATTGGGGTATGACGGCGGTCGCTGCCCCTGCGCCCCCTCCTGAAGCCCCCGCTCCACCCATTCCAGTTGTCCCCATTCAACCACCACTGCCCACATCCCAGCCGCCCTTCGACCCTCCTGGAGCCAAAACTCTGCCTACAGACAAGACCAAGAAACAGAAAAAAGATAAGGTTAGTATTGGAGTTTACATTTTAGGCTCGGTATGAAACAAGAACAATAGTTACCTGAAACAAAGACTTTTGGAATAATGTAAAGATTGTATAAACAAGACATTCCTGGAGAATCTACACTTTTAAAGATCCACCCACAAAAGAACTTGTAGTAGCAGTTTTCCTCGTTTTTTTTTATTTTATTTAACCTATATTTAACCAGGCGAAATCAATTAAGAACATGTTCTTATTTACAATGATGGCCTGACACACTGCTCTCTCACCACACCCCCGTTTTCCCCTCGCTCCGCAGTCAAAGAAGAGTAAGACCAAAATGCCCTCTCTGGTGAAGAAGTGGCAGAGCATCCAGAAAGAGCTCGACGAAGAGGAGAAGAGCAGCTCCAGTGACGAGGACAGGGATCAGCTCAACAAGAAGAGCATCGAGGAGTGGAAGCAGCAGCAGCTCATGACGTAAGATGCTACAGACGACCGCTTCCATTAAGGGATTGTTCACAATTGCCTTTTTTTAAAATGTACAGATTGTCATTTAAATATTACCACACAAGCTTGATTGGCCTCTTGAGAATCGTCTGGTTTTCTTCTGACCTGTGTATTCGAACTAGAAAAATAAGGGAAGGGAAGTTTCAAAGATGCAATGGAACAGTAAATATGTCAGTGTGGTTCCACTGTGTTCTCTCAGAATTTCTTGAGTATTTATCCTCCATGTGAACTCTTTACCCTTCTCCATACCTTTCACCGTTGTATTTTAACTGTCGTATTGTTTTTATCTCTCCTTCAGGGGAAAAGCTGGGAAGAATGCCAACTTTGAGGCGCTCCCTGCAGACTGGCGGGAAAGACTGAAGAAGCGGAAGATGATGAACACCACGTAACATCTAGTCCGCGTCACACACACAGCCCGAGCAATGTTTCTGAAATCCACCCCAACCCAATGCCATTCAGTCACCCCTCCCTTCCCCAGAGAATGGACAATGATCGGTGGACTTGGTGAACTTTCTTCACCCTTTCTCTGTTCATGATGGAGACTTTCAGAGGCCCTTACATGGCAGGCCATTCAACAGAGGGGTTTTGAATGTCCTTTTCTTGTTTTTACTTGACTGTACGATCCACTCTGGTCTGAGTAGAACCCTGCCAGGCCTTCATCTACCATCCCTTCTTACAGCTTCCTATCTTGTCTCTGTAACTTGATAGCAAAAAGTCAAGTATCTGGCTGCGGAATGAATGCTCGACTTTCTTTGGCTACGTTTGTGATCATCTGTATGTGTATATTTTTTCCATTCATAATTCCAAAACCTATGAAACTATGTAAAAGAATTTAGATTCATACCCATTTGCACCACTGCTGTATGCTCTCTGTATCTGAAGAATTGACTTCAACGTTGTAGTTACTTAACCACGCAAGATGGAGGCTGGATAGGTTATGTGCAAATTTCTTTGAGGCAGAACTGATCTGTAATCACCATGACAATTTCACATACTTTTGATACAGGCCTTTTTTTTTCTTTTTTATAAGAGTAGATCTTCATCTGTTTGCGCCCTTATCTGTAGGTTTCTGTGGCATTGGCCATGTGCCACATGTCCATATCTCATATGGGAATTGCATGATGAAGGGTCACTAATGTAAATGTGCCAAATGCCCTTGAGGATATCATAAATATTTCACCATTTTTTTTTATTAATCCTGTGCAGATGACCACCAAAATTGGTTTGGTGGAGGGATTGTCCAGTTTATTTAGCATTTTTACAGCTATGTACATGACATTATGGTAATGGTAAATGGGATATGCCATGTTTTGGGACGGGGAGGGAATGTCACTAAACTTGTATATTTTGTAAAAAGTTGAACCGTTTTCTGAAAAGTTATTAAACTGATTTTCTGAAGCCATCTTTTTTCTTCGAGTTCAATTCACAAAATACTTTAATTCCTATGCTGTAAAACTTTTTATGGATGACCATATTAGTCATAATTAAATAAATAAATGTGTCAGTAAAATAATTACATAAATACAGAAATATATAATATCCCCAGTAAATAAATTAATAATTGATTTTATTCTTTATTTTTTAAAATAATATTTCATAATTATTGTTTTCATAATAACATGACTATAGTTATTTTAATGCTAATGCTTTAGCATACAGTATGTTACGTAATTATAGGCGACTAGCATTATCCTAAAAGTGAGGAAATGATGAACCTGTGTCAGCTCAACACTGACTAATTTTAATGGCACATGTAAACTTGCCAGGCTTGTTCAGGAGCTTGGTAAAAATAGGCCTACAATTCTATTAATAGAAAACACGTTCAATGGCAGAAGATCTCTCTTCCTGTGAGACTTCAAGCATAACTTGATTTGTTTACATACTGAAGTTAGCAGAACGCTAAAGTGATGAAGATTGAGATTTTGTTTTTCTAAGTTATGAACCTACAGGCCACAGCATAACAAGCCTAAGAGTCTAACAGCCCTGTGACGCTGAATTTTGTGGAAGCGTCTGCTGAGATTTTACTTAAGCAGAAGGAAAATCACTGGTGTAAACACCTACTCAATTAAAAATAAGTAAAAGTTACTTTTTAATTAATCAACTCAGTGTAATGTGTTAGAGGGAGGAATAAGGGCCATGATACATGGGAAATGTTGTGAAGCAATGTAAAGTATGTAAGTATTTTTTCATTATTCTCCTATAGCCAGTGTGGTTACATTGATTTTGTCCTGCTTGCCAATCCCATCCTTGTTGTAAGCGATACTTCCCTTCTGCACAGCTTCAAAATGTTGCTTGTGCATCTTGGACCTAAAGCTTGTGATACAACAAGCAACATTTTGGAGAAGATGACAAGGCAACGTGTCGGTCAACAGGAATTGAAGTCAGACTTGCAGCATAATACCATAGCATTAGAAGTTGCCATGTAGACAATGTGAGAGGGTTTATCCATCTACTTGGGCTGTGTAATCCTGCAATGTTGACCAAAATGTTGTACAGTGTGTGTATCAAGGATGTAAAAGTGCTGATACACCTGGCAGTTTTTTAGGGCAATGCAGGCTACACTCCCAATACCAACTAACTAACCAAGTCAAAACACAGGATTAACATCTATTCAAGTGTTGCCTTGCAAAAAGACATTCCTGTGTGATTAAATAAAAAATATAAAGGCAACTTATTGATCGCTCTTGATCATCATATTTGCCCAGACATTTATTTTCCTTGGTCATCTCTGCCTGAGCAGTTGAACCAAAACAGGATCTACCTGTCATACAGAGCTGAATTCTACTCTCAGTGACTCAACAATAAGTCCATTCCATCTCCCACAGAAACTTTCTCCCTGAACCCTCAGTTCATTTCAGCCACCAGTATCAATTGTGTTTGAGTGCTTTTACCTCTGTTCTGTAGTTGTGAGTTTGGTTGTGCATTTGATTGTTGTTTCTCCGCTGTTGTCATCCAGTAACAAAACATCCATGGACTGGATTGAAGGAGAAAGGGTCATCTATAGACCCATCAAGGTATGTGAGCATTGTTTATTGTAGTTAACTTGTAAAGATTTTGAGCTGATGTAACTATGTATGTAGCATAAGAGGCTTTTGAGTGACATTATCTTATTTCCTTCAAAGGTATTGTTCAATGTACCGGTGTACAGAGAGACTGTACAGCTCTGCTGGGAGTGGAAGTACTATGAAGTGCAAGTAAGAACCACTTTTGTTTCAGGCCCGCACAAAATAAAACACCTGACAAATTCTGGTAAGGTGTCTCCTATGATTATACATGAGAACATCTGATGTTTTCTATTGTCTTGTAGAAAAAAATGATGGTGCAGTTTTTGAGGTGTCAGCAACAAAAGCAGGTCCCATCTGTTCTGTCTTGACAGCTGAGGACATGACTGGCTGGCTGGTGGAGCAGGGCAAGAAATCTCTCAGGGAGCGGTGAGACTTACTGAGACACATGCAGACAGTCCACCACTCAATCTATCGTCAACTCTGCTAATGTTAAAGGAATAGTTCACCCAAAAATGAAAATTCAGTCATTATCTACTCACCCAGATGGCAGTAGAAAATCGGTTTAATGTTTGATATATGTATTCTGCACAGTGTAATACATGCAGCGCTTAAAGTTAAAGTCAGTTAAAAATGTCACATTTTATGGCATTTTTCATTATTATTATGACATCAAACATTAATATGGGTGCTCACTTATTGAATTTGATAATTAAATACAAAGTAATTGCTTTAAAACAGTATTTCTATTTTAAAATCTTGCGCTTTTATTTGGAAGGCTAAACAGCCAAACTGGAAGTCTTGTTTCTGTTAATTCGAGCTAGTCTTACCTATCGAGGCCGGGGTGCGCGCAAACGTGGCGTTTTTTAAAATCAACAGCTAGAGTGGCGATTTCAGCTAAATAATGTTGTAAATGTCGGTCTTTTCAAGTCACTTTGGGATCTTTTGGCTTCAAGAGACTTGGACTATGCTATAAGAGCTGCATGGAGCCATTTTATGGTTATTTTCCGTTTTTTTTTTTTATTTTTTTTTTTTTTAACTGTCTGCCCATCTAATCTCGTTTCGGTGAAACAAGCAAATGCAATTTCATTTACTTCTCTAATAGCTCGCCGGAGAATCCTCCTCCTATGAAAACAACGAACACCACCCTCTAGTGCCTCTCGGTTATGTGATGTAATGTCTTTCCTAGACCTGGAGAAGATCAAGTTCTCACTGCGGGGTTCGACTGCAAAATTCTTTAATCACTGGCAACCTCTACAAGCCCAGCAATCACTTAGAGGGTGAATAGCACTTAAGATCTTGTTTAATATGGTATATCCTTCCCTTTCTTTTTTTTTCTTTTTTATTGGTTAATTTATTTATCTTTATATGTGATGTATTTTTATTTTTTGTGACTCTAATTTGTCTGTTGCTGTGCTAATCTTTTAAAATAAAATGTGTTTGTAATGTGATCTGTTGTATGGACTAACAAACTTTACCCGATTTGTGGCAGTGAGCAACAGTTAAGATGAACCTTTTGTTTTCTTTCCATTTGAAGATTGTGGAGGTTTGATCTCGAGAGTTTTGATAAAAGTGTCCAGCCTCTCCTCACGCTGGTAAGACCAAGATCATGAAAAGACTCGGGGTAAATTATCACATAACACTAGATTGATCCTGCTGTAAATATATCAAATCTTAATGGTGCATCCCATTTCTTGTTTCAGATGTGGGAGGTGAACATCAGCATGAAAATGATGGTTATTGAGTTTTTAGCCCGAATCGTGCTCAACTCACCTGAAGCCAACAGTCCTTGTTTTCAGTAAGTCACATTTATGAGATAAGATGAAACTTGAATGATTCCCATGGAGAAATTGTGTCTTTTCAGAAAATGTTATTTCAACTCATTTTGAGCGACTCTCATCGTCAGAGACCCTCAGATCATCCGTCTGGCTGACAAAGCCATCAGAAGCCTGATGGAGAAACAGCAGCAGCGGCCCGGCTCCAGCCTCCTTGGACCCCGGGAAGTGGTGATGCTGGTTGTGCCCAAAGTGCTGCAGGGCTTCTGGATTAATCCGGCGACTCTCTTGTCCGTACCCCCGCTGCAGCTCAGCGACCTGGCCGTCGGACTCACGAAGGCCGTTGAGGATAAGCTCTCAGGCCTCTCTGACCTCCACGGACTGTCAGGCCGCCTTCTCCTGCTCCATCCGGGATGAGATGGTCCTTCTTATCCAGAACAAGGTCAGAGAGAAGTATACTCCAGATGTCCTGCTGGAGAAGCTCAAATGCTTTGGGCCAGAGCTGCTGACCAGGATCGTTGACATCACAGTGGGGGAAATCTATGTCATGTTCGAGCCACAGAAACAAGTGCTGACCACCAAAGAGGTTAGAAGACCTGCACGATGTATGATCGAGTAGCTGGATAAGATACTGTATAGTAAAAAAGAAAAAACATTTTTTTTCTAAAATTCAAACGGCTTCTCTCCCTCTTTAGGTGGAACTAGATGTTTCCACCCAGCCAGCTGTAGTGGATGGAGCCGTGAACTCCACCCCCCTTGATGGAGATCTGAGCAAAGAGCCCGGCCTGGAAGAGGACACAACACCAAGCCCAGAAATGGACTCTGCTGTTGGTTCAGCTGCTCTGGTTCCTCTGACTCTCCCTACTGAAGCTCCTCTGGTTCCTCTGCGCCTCCCTACTGAAGCTCCTCTGGTTCCTCTGCGCCTCCCTACTGAAGCTCCTCTGGTTCCTCTGAGCCTCCCTACTGAAGCCCCTGTGGTTCCTCTGACCCTTGCTACTGAAGCTCCTCTGGTTCCTCTGACCCTCGCTACTGAAGCTCCTCTGGTTCCTCTGAGCCTCCCAACTGAAGCTCCTCTGGTTCCTCTGTGCCTCACTACTGAAGCTCCTGTTCCAAACACTGAGGAAAACAGCTGAGCAAACAGAGAGGGACTGAAATCCCACTGCAAAAAATATATTCAGTGTTGCATTGCAATCAGTCCATGTCAGTCAATTTTTTTTTCATTTACTGTGAATTGATGCATCATAAAATTCAGAAATTATCATACAGGAATTGCATGATACATATACAGTACATATACATACAGTTAACTCCAGAATTATTGTCACCCTTCACGAAAATGAGCAAAATTTATTGTATAAAATAAATAAAATTCCATTTTTTTTTTTATTGATCTCAGAATCCAGAAACTCTATTGCTTTCATCATTTCCTGCTTCACTGGGGTCAAAATATGAGGTTGCACACATGTAAAATTCATTTGTCATCCATCACTTTGTGGGAAATCAAAGAGCTTTCAACTCAGAGGAGAGAGATAGTAAAATACCACTAAGCACAGTCAGGGCAATTATCAAAAAGTTTTAGAAATCTGGAACAGTTGCAAATTCACCAGGAAGAAGACGCATGTGCATATTGTCCCCATGAACAGGGAGGAAGATTGTGAGGGAGGCAAAGAGGAAGCATCACTGGAACTACAATTGAAATTGTGTGTTGTGGTCAGATGAGACCAAAAGATGAGAGAAGATGAGAACTTTTTGGCCATGCACACCATCGGTATGTTTGGCGACAAAAGACGACTGCGTACAAGGAAAAGCACCAGAACCTTGCTTCATAATATGAATCGCCATGCAAATTCGAAGAGTGCTGAAAACTGCGATTCATACGGGCTGGACACCAGGCTAGCAACCCACAGCAACTAGCCTAAACCTAGGTGGTTTCAGCTGAATTTGACAGATGCACAATGTCCCATGATTGGCTTGTACACCAGGTAGTAGGCTAGAAGTCACACACATGGACAGGATCCTTGCTACAGCCAGTGGACATTCACTTACCACGAGATCAGTAATTTTACCTATAGCAGGTAAGTCAATGCATGAATTAAATGCTTTGTTTTTATCGTGATTCCATTGGTTTGAGATGCAAGGTAAAAACAGACAGGCAACTCTCAGTTGACTAATGTGAAACGAAGGCTTAAGCAGGTAGTTTCATCAAGAATAGTCTTGAGAACTTCACAGAGAGGGATGCCATGGTCACATTGAAAAATTGTATTACTATGAAAATCTAGAGTTAGCCTAACAAATCAATGTTGAATTAATTGGTGGAGAAGAACAGGAGCTCCCAGCACTCTGCTCTGCTCAGACTGGGGTTTTATGAAATTATGAAAAGTGACATTATGAAATGAAAAGTGACATTATGAAATAAAAAGAGGAGCAATGAAAAAAGAAAAATGTAAATAAAAAAAAGAACCACTTTGAAAAATGTTATTCTGAATAATATCATAATATTAGCAATTTACCCTTTCATCTTAAACTGACAAATGAGGCATTCTTGGCTAGGTTGCAGTGTATTGCGATCACTCCAAGTCAAGGAACAGACGTCGATATGGCCTCTCAGTCTCCATGGCAACCGCAGTGTTGAGACGATCGGTTGCTGGGCAACGGAGTTTGTGAAAGATTGTTTTGCTAGCAAAGCAAGTTTGCGTCGCGCAATTAATGTTACGTTTAGTTAGAGCGAGGGGCTTTTTGTTAGACTTCAAATATTTAGATTACAATGTAAGTCTCTGTCCTCGTAAGGTGTAAGAAGAATTATACGCGAGAAAACAACTGAGAGGAGCTTGCTAGCATGTAGCCGAGTGAAGAAGCTAACGTAATGGTAACGTTCGTTTGCAACACTGAATAAAGCCTGGCCCAGGGAAGCCTGTATGATTCAATAACGTGGTAGCTAACTCTCACAATACACATTAAAACGTGAATGAAGAAAGCCAAATTATTGCAGATATATCAAGGCAACGATGTCTCCTGCACTGAAGACGGACATTCTGGTCAGTATCATTATCAGCTAACGTTTGTGTACGTTAACGTTATAGTCCATGTTGAATGGCCAATAATGCCTCATTTGTCAATGGCCAGGGTGGGTTGAATTGAATATATGATGTGAAACAGTTTATTTGACATTTCCGTTTCATTTTAAGAGGACAACTGAAGATTCATATGAGCGATTCATCTTGTACCACCTTCAGCACTTCACATGTGAGTTTGGTTAGACCTGACTTAGGCTATATCTTCTCATCCTGTGGACGATTACCAGTTACCAGAATTACCAATTCACACGATGCTTTGTACACTCACACTTCTAAACAATGATCTGAGAGAGCAATGATGTGATTTTTCAAGATTTCAGAGGTTTTGGATTATGTGAACATGATCACAGACCAGGGCTTGAGGGTTGGGGTGGTAGTGCTGCTGTTAGCACTACCCCCCGGTTATTACATTACAAGACGGTTGACATAGTCTAGCCAATACAGTTTTGACTCATTTTTAGTTTAGAAATTAGGATCAAACATTGAATAAGGGGCTATATTGACTCAAGTTTTCCCACTCAGGCAGAGAAAACACCCACCATGGCAGTCTCTCTGCCATCAGGAACTGGAGGAATGTTTACCCAGTGGACCATCCTGACACCAACGACTCCAACACTGAGGAAGAGGAGCAGGATTTGGCAGGCAAAAGACAATGTAAGACATTTTCATATAGGTTGCATTTGATATTTAGTTATGATATTTGATTCATAGTGTTGAAATCAAGTCATGTTTGATGTTGAGTGAGAATCTAAACAAGGATGGCCTGTCATGCACAGCTTTGGCTTGAGTAGCTAATACAGTTGTGAAATGATGGGTTATGGTGGAATGAATAAAAGGGAGAGGTGGTAAACATTGAATGCAAACAACAGTGTGATTCGTCATGCTAGATCATAATACATTAAACAAAAGGTGTTTTGTAATTGAGTTAAAGCGATCAGGTTCAACATAATCCCTTGGTAAATGGGTTGTCAATGGCCTGACTGGGATTAAGTAAATTGACCTGATGAAAAATGTATAGCCATAGTGTACTATTGGAAGGGTCATGAACATTTTTTTTTTTTTTTTTTTTTTACAGTTGATTTAAAGTGTTTGTTTTATGTTCCCACTCAGTCTCCACAGACCTGAGCCAGGCTCTGCGGACCAGGCAGCTGGTGATAGACTTTAATGGCAGCCGACCCATCTTCAGCCTCAGGGAGCCTCTGGACCTCTTTACCTTCCCCTCTGTCTCCTGTCCCCGCTGGCCCATAGAGTGTGAGGTCATAGACGACATCATCCATCACATAGGTATTTTTTTTAAATTGTATTTAACCTTTATTTAACCAGGCATGTTATTAATATGCTCAAGGCCATTAAGTCTAGAAATAGCGGCAAATATTCAGTCTGAAATAAGTGAGCTCATCTAACCCCTCTGTAGTCGTATTGCTAGTATTTATTGCGATGATAACTGAGCTACATGGAACACAATAAATCAAAACACAGTTGCAAAAGTATCCACACCCTTTTGTGGCTAAGTTTCACACCTAGTCACACTGTTAGGTGTTTTGCTGTGTTGTAGAGTGGGACCCACCGGACCCAGAGCCTTTCTACCAGCCCACAGGACATGAGAGGGCACCAATGCCAGTCGGAGAGGAGAGGGGGAATGTGGTATACTGCGTTGACCATGGTACATTTATGACAAAAAAGGCCATGCATATTGGAGTTTTTATGTTGCACCACCATGGTACATAGTATGCACCTGTCTGTCTGTCTGTCTGTCTGTCTCTGTCTGTCTGTCTGTCTGTCCATCCGTCCGTCCGTCCGCCCGCCTGCCTGCCTCCCTCTCACTACTACCCTCTGAGAAACAATACAAGAACTTAATCAATTTTCATTGATTAATTTAGTATTCGATATTCACCCTTTTTCCCGTTGTTCTCTGTCACCTATTAAGCCACTAAGAGACCCTACTTCACCTGCTCCCGTGTCGGAGGAAGCAGGGGGCCCATTAAGAGCGCTGCCCCCTTCGGCATACCGCAGAGGGACCCCACCCTTGACTTTGAGTCACGCTTTGAGAGTGGGAACCTGCAGAAGGCCGTGCAAGTGTGAGTCTCTGGAGCCTAAACTCCTTATTTGTTGTTTCAGATTTTCAACCATCTTATTTTCATCCCCGTTAGATTTTACCGTGGCTCTCGACTAAATGACTCTCTTTCTGTCTCTCTCTCTCTCTCCACCCATTTTCCTGCCTACCCCTACCCAGGGGTGTCCATGACTATGAGCTCACCCTGCGCTCAGACATGTACACCAACAAGCACACGCAGTGGTTTTACTTCAGGGTCAGGAACATGAAGGCTGGAGTGACCTACCGCTTCACCATTATCAACTTGATGAAAGGCCGCAGCCTGTATTCTCTGGGCATGAGGCCGCTCCTCTACTCTGAGAGGGCCTGCGAAGAGAAAGGTGTTGGGTGGCACCGCATCGGTTCCAATATCAGATATTACCGGAACTGCAATCAGGTGGGTGGCTCTTGAAAGTTATGTCCAGTCTCAAGTGGCCTTACGACTGCAGAAGTAAGATCTCTCTCTCAGACCTTCATCTCTGTCTCTAATCCGGCTAAACAGGACAACAACAGCCTCACCGTCACCTTGTACTCGCTCACCTGGACTTGTCAGTTCCCTTACGACTCGGACACCTGCTACCTGGCCCACTGCTACCCCTACACCTACTCCCACCTGCAGCGCTACCTCAGCCGTGTCACCTCCGACCCCGCGGTTGCAGCCTACTGTAAATTGCGAGTGCTGTGCCGCAGCCTAGCCGGGAACAACGTGTACGTGTTGACGGTGTCGTCCCCGGGTGGCGGCCGGGCGGAGGGGAGGACCAGGAAGGCAGTGGTGGTAACGGCCCGGGTGCACCCTGGGGAAACCAATGGCTCCTGGATGATGGAGGGATTCCTGGACTTCCTGCTCGGGGACTCGGACGACGCCCAGCTACTCAGGGACACTTTTGTTTTTAAGGTGATGGGACTCATACAAGCCCATAGTCCTATACATTTCAGTGTTATGATATGATAGTTAGATGGTGAATGCGCTAAATGAAGAGGTCCTGTTGTAAGCTACATCAAGTATTTCTGTCTAACAACAAGTTTTTTCCTGATTGGGACAGACTTTTTAGCATTATACCTCTTTTTGATACTAACCACAACTTTTCTCCCTTGTTTCTGTTGTATTCCCTCTCTGGTCCTGCAGGTGGTGCCGATGCTGAACCCAGACGGTGTGGTGGTGGGGAATTACCGCTGCTCTCTGGCCGGCAGGGACCTCAACAGGAACTACAGGACCATGCTCAGGGATTCCTTTCCCTGTGTCTGGCACACCCGCAACATGGTGAAAAGGTGAACACAGTAAACGTTCATTGCACTTCATTTCAACAAAGACACGTTTTCTTAATATCCTAATCAGTGGTACTCTTGCAGGTCGTGTGAACTCCTTTTTTGAAGTAGTTTTAGTTAGCAAAACTATATTTCTCTTGAACGTAGCTTAGCTGTAAATAAACTTAATCCATTGTGAAGTAACTTGTATCCTATAAAACTACGCTTTCAAAGTAGCTTCCCCAACACTGCACACACTTCCACAAACTCTCTCCCTTTCTCCATCAAGCGTTGGTAGTGGAAACGTTGAGAACCTCTGAACCAAAGTCAGCCCTGATTGAAACTCTCTTGCCCTGTTATTCCATATTTCCCCCAGACTGATGGCCGAGAGGGATGTGGTCCTTTACTGTGACTTTCATGGCCACAGCCGTAAAAACAACGTCTTCATGTACGGCTGTAACAACCGTGATGATACTGCACCGCAGCTTCATGAGAGAGTCTTCCCGCTAATGATGAGCAAAAACGCCAATGACAAGGTAGAGTTGCTGTCTTGCACTGTTGTGTTTTTTTTTTCAAGAATTCTCACAAATCAGGGTGTCTAACAAGCTCTATTCATTCTCTTTCAGCCTTTATGGACTTAACATATTTTCAAGCAGCAAATGATCAAATTTGTATTATCAGAGCCATACACATAATTAATTGTTGTTGGCCTATGTTCACTCTCACAGTCCTATTTAGTCCTATTTATTTCAGGTTACTGAAATATACTTCAAAAAGTAGCTACCACAAAGATTCTTCAGCATGCAAAGTAGGCCTACACATTATAGTCTGTCACAAACTCTGCCAGGTGGTTTGTGTGTTGGGAAAGGGGAGAGTGTTTGGTGCGCTCCTCAAAAGCAGGTCATGGTCACTAATAGCTCAATACACTGATTAGAAACCTCTGGTGTAATTGATGCCATATTTAGCAATATGTGTTTACTTCATAATCATTATGTATCAGAGCCGGTGTCATCATTGCTTGGTATTCAGTTAAGTATACTCATATAATTTCTGTGAAAATTATTCCTCAGTTCTCCTTCCGGAGCTGTAAGTTCCGGGTGCAGAAGAGCAAAGAGGGAACAGGCCGAATCGTCATGTGGAGACTTGGCATCAGAAACAGCTACACTATGGAGTCCACCTTCGGAGGCTCCACTCTCGGTGAGTTTACTCTTTGTGAATGTGTGTGTGTGTGTGTGTGTGTGTGTGTGTTTGTCCCTGTCATGAAGATAAATCATCTGTGTGGATTCCAGGTAACAGGAGAGGGACTCACTTTACCACGCGGGACCTGAAGTCCCTGGGCTATTACTTTTGTGACACCCTGCTGGACTACTGTGACCCTGATCCAACTAAGGTGACTGATAAAGCAGTCTGTCTGATTGTGTTGGGTTTGGTTAAAGTTATGTAGAAATCTGAACTGAATGTCAGCATTGATTGATATTAGCTATTTGCTTAGTTTTTACCACAGCTGATGGGAAGAAAAATCACACGCCCCAAAATATACCTTGTTATTGCTTTTGAAGGCTTGATTTTTGAACTCCTGAGTTTACCTGTGATTCAGTGGGTACTGTGCATTTGTGTTGTTGTGATTCTTATATGTTCCTTTGTTTCTTCTGTGTGTCTTTGTGCATTCACATCAGACCGCTTACTGTCTGACTGAGCTGGCAGCATTGCTGAGACAGGAGGTCAGACAGAGGCTGGGCAAAGAGCTAGACACCGACTGCAACATCTCTGTCTCCGACCTGGAAACCAGGTAACAAAGGATTTTTCCTGTTATTTACCATGAAACTCATGCACATACACACACCAAGCTCACTGAGACTGATATGTAATTTTAGGCTCTCATTCAACTCGACTGAATATTTCGTTTCTGCCTTCACAGCACCAGTGGTTCAAACAGTACAGATTCTGACGGACTACCAGCACATTTACTGAACCAACCAGACGCTGTCCATCCACAGGTATATGGATAGAGACCTACTGTCCCATGGCATAGGATTTCAATACATTATCAGTTTATTTTCTATGCAAGATTAATATACCCATTTGGATCAAGTGATAGTATGAAACTCAGTTGTCAATCATGCCTTCCCCTGTGTTTCCCACATGCTACTACCCTCCTCCACAGCAAACTCCCGTGAAGAAGAAGAAGAAACACCTGCGGAGTCGTAAAGACAGAAACAGGCTGCGACAGGACAGGGGGAAGAACAGCTCAGAGCCCAAGGTTCTGCACAGTAGCATCAAAAATATTGTAAGAGACCCACACATTCTACCAGCACGTACACTTGAATGATTGACTTCTTACGAACTTTGAATGAGACTGATCAGTGAATGGTCTTTGCAGGAGCCCGACCTGCCCCGTGAGAACACGGTTAAAGTGAAGATCCGGGAGCGAACTGTGGTGAGAGATAAGAGGAGAGAGCAGGTATGAAGTCGAGAGAGATAAAAAGACAGAGGGAGCCTGCCAAAAGAGAGAAAAATTAGACAAAGTAGTGCGAAGATGTCATAAGATGTCATCCTATTAATATTTCCTTTGTTTTGAAGGTGAATAGCCTGGTAAGAAAACCTGTTATCCCTTGTCCAGCCACTCACCTCAGTGGGATCGGTCATGTGACCCTGTGGCAGGGGGGTGAGCCTGTCAAGGTAATGATAACTGCTAAGAGTGTACTGAAAAAGTAATGATCCATCTAATGAGAATCTGAAAATGGCAAATCACTGACAATACCCAAATGGAAACATCTGTAATTCAACCTGTTGGATGTTGATTTTGATTGAAGGTGCTGTCATCTGCCCATGCATGATGCCTGATGTTTTCTGTGTTTTAGAATGAATGCCTGGAAGCTATGAGGGCTGCATACCTGCATCGCAGGGCCAAAGCGTATCCACAACTCAGCACATACGCAACTGTGTCGCCTCATTCAGGTACTGTACATTTAGGAGAGTCAGTCTTTCTAGAGAAAAAAAAAATAACATCCCCATACCCTCAGTGTCCCTAGTGCCACAACTATTATCATCTTTATCGTTTTGTAGCTCATGGTTGATCATGTCTCCCTTTAGCTTGCAAATACAGAGGCGGCTTGGTAGGGACTGATAAAATATGCTAAGAGTACTTGATTGTCCATTACATTAGACAGCCTCTCAGGAGTCTATTCAACCACTGAGACATCAGGACGGGTCTGGTCTAGTGCTATACAGTATGTTTGGCTTTGGCCTTCACAGAGGAACCAGAGGAGACAGGACAGCGTAAATGTTCTACGCAGCTGCTGCACTTGAGCGCCCTCCTTCCACCTCAGCCACATGTCATGGAGCCCCCCCAGCAGCAGCAGCCCCTACAGCCCTTTGTCTCCCATAAAGGCTTCAGAGGTGAGTCTGCATGTAGTTCTAGAGGGAAATGACAGAATTTAAAAGTTTCATTATTTTCCAGTAGCTCTCTTGTACTGAAACTTATCTCGCTCTTTCAGGTAGGCTGCCAGCTTCACTTACAGCAACCCACAGGTAAAAAATCACAGTAAATCTTATCCCTATTGATAGACAATACATGGCTCCATGGGAAGAGTGGGGGCTGGGGGCTAACAGTTTAAGAATGGCTCTTATTTGGATATTTGTATCATAATATGTGGACAATTGTGCTGTAATGTTGTAATTGGTATTTTTTGGGAGGAGGCCAGATGATGAAGATGGAAGATTTTCCAGCTGTGTAAATTAATGTAAAAGAAATAGTGTTTCTTATGTGGCAGGTCTCCCTCGGGCATCTACTTCAAGGTGGTTCCAGAGATTGTTCCAACAAAGTGCCTCATATCAAGCGTCTACCCCGGCCAGTTCGACGCCCAGCAGCTTTGCGTAGACAGAAATGCTTTACGGGTCTCGGCACGCTACTTTGTGCCTGAGGACTCGTCCTCCACCTCACACACAGACGCTCTCAAAAGCAAACAGCGGCACCAGGAACAGGAAGGAGATGCCATGGAAGGTTGCACACTCATATACAGTACACACCGAAATACTTACATGAGATATCTACTGTAATGATGATCTTTGAGGAATAGAGTTGAGTGAGAGAAATTTTCATATCAATTACAAAGCTTGTTTCCTTTTTGACAAACCAAAAAAAAACATATATTGTGCACCGTTAGCTGACCTCAATTCTTCTTCTTTTTCACCTGATTTTGTCATTTATCTAGTTGGCGTGTCATTGTTGAGAGGTCTGCCTCTCAGTGAGCAGGACCACAGAGATCTCACCCCTGACCACCCACTAAGAAAAACTGAACCAGACGCCAACTCATTCCTGCGTGGACTGAGGGGCATGGACCCTAGAGGAAAAAGGTTTATGTCATTTTTTTTTTATCACAAATTCCTGTTGAGTACTCTGGTTTGTCACTGCCATGCTTTCTCTCGGTCACTGATCAACCCCCCTTCTCTCTCACCCTTTCTCTCTCTCAGTTTGTTGAATGGCCAGGCTGGCATTGCACTCCAAAGGATGGGACAAAAGAGGGTGAAACAGAGGGAGCCAGCATTCAGGCAAGAGCTGGGAGAAGATGCTGTGACAGCTGGGAGTGCAAGCTACAAGCAAAGGTACAAAAAATGTGAGATGCATTTCATTTAAAGCACATTTTGCAAACTTTACACAAAAAGGGCCCAAATAAAAGCAGGAATTATCCTGATTAAGCCATGATCTTTGATTCTGATGACAACAATTAATCAGAGTATTATCTGCATTAGTATTATTATGCAGTATTATGCATTCTATCTATTTTATGGTCTTTTAGCCAATGTTCTTCTATGCCCCCTCCCCTCCTAAATTTCTTCAGAGTGACCAAGGAGACGAAGGAATTGGCCATTTTACCTCCATTGTCCAGGCTCACTCTGGCAAAAGACACCACACACTCTCACCCTGGGAGGGAAAGCCAACGAAGTATGGCTCCAGAGGAGCGAATGGTCAAAAGGCCGTCACAATCTGCCCCACTGTAGGGCACAACCTCTTTAAGCTGACAACTACAAATACATTTTCATTCTCTCATTTTCTCTGGCCAGGAATATGAACCTCTGTGGATGGATGAAGAACATGAGTACACACTGTGCTTCTGCTAGAACGTCAATAGGCATGCTAAACAACAGATGTGGTAGGAAATAAGCAGTGTGACCATGTAACTTAGATAATATACTGTGCAATATCCTCTATCCCTATAGATTCATAAAAAATACAGTCAACTGGCAAACTGTGATATAAACCATGATAAAACTGAGTTTTTCTATAATACATATCATGCCGGTTCATTTTCTGTATAGTGTTGAGACTGGTAGGGACAGGATTTACTGACAAACCCTCAAACTTGAACTCTCAGCGTACACCTACAGAGGGTCTTCATTATTTTAACTGATAGATAGTAATAGATGATACATAGGCAGAATGCTACGTACATTTCATTTATTGACACTATAAAAACTACAAACATGTGGACCAAAATGTCAATAAAATACAAAAATAAATATGTGCAAACTTTTTACCAAGGCTCTTTGATAAGTCATTGTGGAAAAGAAATAGTGTCCCACTTACTGCACTTAATACAAATGTTATGAAACAATGCTTTTGCAGACGGGTGGTGAACAAGGCAGTCAGGGTAAGAGTTTCAGACTTCAGTCAAACTGTCGGAGATGGAATTGGCTTTCTGTGTGTCTGACCATCTCTCGCAACGCCAAAAAACCAGAGAGAGCCTGGGTGATTTGAGGAGAAAGAAACAAGATAGAGATTGAATTAATTAATCAACGAGAATCACCAAACAATAAGATAGAAAGATAATCTCAGTTATGTGTAATGTTCAGACAGGAAACGGTAGAACTACCAGCACTCAACTTTCAGGTGGAACGCAATCTTACCTGTGTGAGTACGAACATGGCGAGAACTATGTGAACCCCCCTCTCCATGGGCAATATGAGAATGGCTTCATTGAAAAGCTGGAAAAGGATCAGCGGAAACTGCAGCAGGATGCTCAGCAGCCAGAAACCAGCCAACTCTGGGACCTTCAACAAATACAGGCAGAAAATAGAGAACAAAAGGTTTATTCTAGTTTTCACGTCCTGTTAGAGAAAGTATTGTTGTCTCTGGGTTTTGTGTGTTATGTTGACCTGTACCACATCAGCTCTATACACCTGATTATAAATGTTTCCTTTTGTGTCCATGGGTGCACACGCTACCTTTTCTTGCAGGTTCCCAGCATAGCCAAGGTAAAGTCTAATGGGCTCAATCAGAGTCATCAGGATGAGAACAGTGACTAGGATGAACTTGTAGTAGTCTGGCAGGGCAGGATACTGGTGGAAATGACAGTCACAACAATAATACATAGAAATGTTATCAGAAAATACATAAAATATACATGCACTCTTGTATTATAAAACTTTTTGTCTCTCTTTGACTCTCCCTCTGCTAGTGAGAATTTAGGATCAGTCAGAATGGTTATATACTCTGCCAATGTGTACTGTCTGTTTATGACCAAATACGTTTCCAATTAATTTTGGGATGTAGTTATTTTCTTCCTAAATCAATAGTTTGTTTTTACTGTAATTTGGTTATGCCACACTGAGGGTTGTCTAGAAGCTTTATGGGGTTCAGTGAACTGAGCTCTGTTCTCTGCCACTCCAAGACTTGATAATGTATGAATGGGGGTTCCTGACACGATTACAAAATGTTTTTTTTATTTGGGAGGATTTAGTATTTGTGGATATTGCCCCAAATCCCCTTCTCTCATACACACACACAGTTTTTCTCCCCCTTTCTCTATTTTACCTTGAGGTCCAGCATCACGACTTCGCTGATCCACCACAAGGGGAAGAACCACATGTTGAAGTACAGAGACATCTGGAGTGTGAGACTGGATACAACCTTTCTGTCTGAAAACAAAGACATGCAAAAAGGGAAATGTGGTTAAAGCATCTGTAAGTTACGGCTACCGTTGTAAAAACAGAAAGCGATAACGAAGATAAACAGATGCTACTGAAGCCTAGCGTTAGCTAGGTTAACTAATGCTAACTTGTACACGTCCACAACAGAATTTTTACTCACCATGTCCCAAAAACGCTGCATGGTCTTCCGGGGTTAGCTGGGTACGACTCTGGTCAATAAATACATTTCGAGAGAAATCTCCTAAACGTTTTCTGATCGGCTGCGGTAAGTCCATCGTTCAAAACGCTCTGTGCCGAACACAAACATCATCAGGACTAGACTCCTCACAGTTTCCTTGGCTACCACAGAAATCTCGCGTTCTGCTCAAATCTCGTATGAAAATGTGTCTCCTCGTTTCCTATGTTGTCTCCTCGTTTCATCCCCTCTAAATATTTAGATATCATAAAAAGCAACACATTTCTTTATGTTTTATCACACAATACAGTATTATCAGTATCAGTAACAGTATCAATACATATTAACAATACAAGGGGGTGACAATGCCTCGAGGAGAAGTAAGTTCGACTATAAAGTAAAATATTCAAAACATTGTTAAGCTGGTGTATTTTTGACAAGTTGATTTATTTGTGGAGAAGCCTAAACGTCGCTACTTCTTTATCTGGCATCTGTATTACATTTTATCTGCGGAGAGCTAGTCAGACAACAGACATTATAACCACTCCCATACTGTCTAACTTTCGTTTTCAGAAAACAAAACGAAAGTTAGAGCGTGTGCCGTGGTCAAGATGGCAGAGGCTATTTCCAAAGACCCAGATCTGTTTTGCTGCTCGATATGCCTGGACCTGCTGAGGAGTCCCGTGACTCTGCAGTGTGGGCACAACTACTGCAAGGCCTGCATCGACGGCTACTGGGATCAGGAGCATCAGAGGAAGGGCCGCAGGGTGTACAGCTGTCCCCAGTGCAGACACACCTTCACCTCGAGGCCTGTCCTGAACAAGAACACGGTACTGGCCGAGCTGGTGGAAAAACTAATTCCAGGGGGCAAAAATGACCGTGGTGTTTTTGCCCAGGGCGAAGCCGGCCCGGGGGACGTGGAGTGTGATTTCTGCACTGTGAGGAAGCTCAAAGCTGTCAAGTATTGCCTGGTGTGTCTGGCCTCTTACTGCGCCACCCATATGCAGCCCCACTATGAATCTGCTGCGTTCAAGAGGCACACGCTGGTGGAAATCTCAGCTTCGATACAGGAGAAGATCTGCTCTAAACATGACAAACTGCTGGAGGTGTTCTGTCGCACTGACGGGCAGTGCATCTGTCTGCTGTGTGTGATGGATGAGCACAAAGGTCACGACACTGTCTCGGCTGCAGCAGAGAGGACAGACAAACAGGTAGGAGTTATCAGCTTGCTTGTGACTTTGTTGTTACATAATCAGTAATCTTATATCACTCAAAATTCAAATCAAAACCGATGGGTCACAGATTGGTCTTATTTGACTTTAATTATCCACTCTGGTTGTTCTCAGTAATCGCATGAATAAGGAATAATCTAGGTATCTCCAGATATGTTTGTGATTTGGGAGAAACTGAGAATGAGTTTCATTTTATGTTATGTTGTCCGGCATTTGTTGTTCTAAGAAATGTGTTGTAGGCCTATAGCAAAATGACTTCTGTCTATGAATTTCTTCTGGCTAGATGATTATGAAAAACTTGAACTATGTTTTAGAAAGGGTAGTTTCCATATTGCTCGCTTCATATGTAACGCATAGGGGGAAATGGCAGGATATTCTGTTGATATCTGTTGATATTCTGTGTGATATCTGAGTTTGCTGAATCTTTTCATTTTTTGATGATGTAGGCTTACACCCATGTAACTAGTTGGTAGTGTCATGTAAGTCCAAGTGTGTATGACACTTTAATAAACTAATCAACCAGTCAATCTAATATAGATGGACCTGCGTGTTTAGGCTACACTATTGTTTTGGCACTGCACAATTCAAGAGTAAACAGCGGGGTGGACAATATGATTTGTTTTCAGAAACAATTTGGAAAGAAAAAGCGAAGCTACCTGCAGAGAATTCAGGAGAAAGAGAAGGAGCTGCGACAGCTGAGGCAGACGATGAAAACACTGAAGGTGAATATTATCTCACATGTTCACATGGTCATTTTGTTAGTCCATTTTCTTCATGGACATTAAGAGCCTGCTTTTTTCTTTTTCTGTTTTTTTGCACTGTCAGTGTTCTGCTGATGTGGCAGTCGATGAAAGCGAGAAAACCTTTGCCGAAATTATCCTGTCGACTGAGAAAAGGCGCTCTGCTGTGAAGAAGCTGATCAGAGATCAGGAGGAGGCTGCGATGAGCCGAGCAGAGGCACTGGAGCAGCGTCTGGAGAGGGAGATCGCTGAGCTGAGGGAGAGAGACAAGGAGCTGAAGCAGCTCTCACTCACCGAGGACCACATCCACTTCCTACAGGTGGACATAACATAGATATATAGGTAGGCTAGATGGATAGATAGGTAGGTAGGTAGGTAGGTAGGTAGATAGATAGATAGATAGATAGATAGATAGATAGATAGATAGATAGATACCTGTGTTGAGGTCTGTGAGGTTCAGAGAGGAAAGTCCAATGATCTTTGACTCTGTGTGTGTGTGTGATTTGATCAAACTGTGTTTATGTTGTATTTATATTATGTTTCTCTTTTTTTAACCTTTCTAGAGTTGCCAGTCTATATTTGCCCGTCCAGAATCTGACGTGACGTCTGACGCCAGCGTCCAGCTGCACATGCCTTTTGAGTTTGTCAAGAAAGCGATTTCTGATGTGAGAGAGAGACTGGAAAGCATGTCCAAGGCTATCGCTGACATATCTGAGAAAAGTGAGAAAATAACTTCATGTTGGTACAATGAAATTATATACAAAATTGCTGATTCTCCCAAATGTCAGTGCTGTTTTCAGGATAACAAAACAATGGTGATGTTTTTTCTTGTTTCAGTGCAAGTTGATCCTGATCCCAAGACAAGACAGGAGTTTTCCATGTGTAAGGTGTTATTTTGACATAAATACCTTAATGAACATGTGTCTCTGTGCCTCTCTCTCTCTGTCTCTGACACACACACTCACACACACACACACGCTATATCACAGCAACTGAATAATAACAGTTTCTAAATTCCAGACTCCTGTCAGCTCAGTCTGGATCCCAACACGGCATTTGAATACCTTTCGCTGTCTGAGGGAAACCGCAAGGTGACATGGAGTAAAAAGGCCCAGAGCTACCCGGCCCACCCAGAGAGATTCACAGAATACGACCAGGTGCTGTGTGCTGAAGGCTTATCTGGCATTTGCTACTGGGAGGCGGAGTGGAAGGGACCGAGGGTGGAGGTCGCCGTCTGCTATAAAGGGACGGCGGTGGAGGAGTGCGGCTTCGGGTACAGCGACCGGTCCTGGTGCTTGTCCCTTTCGGTATCTGGCTGCACGTTCTGGCACGATGAAGTCAAAACAAAAGTACGCGTCCCCTGCTCCTCCAGGGTGGGAGTGTATCTGAATCATAAGGCGGGGATCCTGTCCTTCTACAGTCTGGCGGATTCTGGCGAAATGACGCTCCTGCACAGAGTTCAGGTCGCGTTCTCTCAGCCTCTTCACCCGGGGTTCATGGTTGCCAGAGGATCTTCTGTTAGGATTCTCCTGCCAGAGTAAAGGGCGTCCACTATTAAGATCACAAGAGTGCAGCATCAATAATACGTAGTGTTTATTTTCTGTGCACTTTCTTCTATAAATGTTAAACACCGCTGCTAAAAAGATTTTCATTTCAAAAGTTTATCCATTTTGGAAATAAATTGTTTGCTGTTCTTTGCTTTGCTTAATTTAAAAGCAGAGATGACTGTTTATCAGAGTAGGTGTCACTTTGTTTTGGAATGAAACTTTTCAACTGTAAACTTAGTGACAATTTATTGACATCAGCCTAGGCCTGTGTTTACTAAAGTGAATTAAGTGTTATAATATTTAATGTCTGTTTCTGGATTAAATACTTCATTTTTTTCTTCCTGTAGTCTTGATGATATAGTTTCATGTAAACATAGAGGTAGATTTTCAAAAGAATGTAAAATGTTGCTCTCAAACAGGCAGGATGGGTGTATTTTTTTTTTTTAGATTAACTCCCCTAGACTTTACAGGCATAGATGAATACATACTGTATATAGATACATAATAGATAGAGCACAGGTTGCATCAGATAACACAGCAAGCTTCACATTCTGTTGGAAATCTACCTGATACTACTGCAATATGGAATTTATTTTCATTACATTTATAATTGGGTCATGTTTCTTTTATGTGAATGTTTAATTTACAAAAAAAACAAAAAACTCAAGGGACAGACAGAGAAGTAGAGATGCTTGGTAGTGAAGTTCCACCCTGTTTGTCTTTTTCCTCACTAAAAAAAGTTTAAGCTGAAGTTAATTGTCTTAAGTTCATTGTTTTAGGCAGTTACACTACAACACGTGAACAACATTACATTGTACAAGATGTTTTTTTACTTTACAGTGCAATTATACCAGAGATTTTGACCACAGTGAAGCTTGACCATCTTAGGTCAGCCATGACAACCAGTATTACTGTGTATCATTAGCAATGGCATGCTTGTTTGAACTAAAGAACTAAAGAACTAAAGAGAACTATGCAGAGGGGGGATTCAATGGCAAACACTTCACTTTGACTAATAGCAAATATATGACCAAGATAATCATTAGTTATGGATGTTGAATTTTCAGCATTCATAACTAATCATTATCTTGGTCATGATCAACAGACCGGATAACAAGGATAACACAAGTAGTTTATCATCAGGTATACCTTAGTAAGATATAAACAAAAAAAAAACACAAGGGTTGTTGTACCAAAAATAGCTTCAAATGTGCAATTAGTCTATATGTTACCTCACATGCGTGAGTGATTTTATAAACAGTAATGAAGACAGTACAGAAACTCGTTGGATACAAAACATACTTTCTATGCACTATGTTTAGTAACTACTGGACATAGCCTAAAAAAAGAATACGTTATTAATAGTGGTAGTTATTGTGGTAGTGGAATATTAAGTAGCCCAGTTAAATATTATTTCTCACGTCAAAAAAAGATTAATTTGCAGCAAAGAGCGATGTTTGCTCCTCCAACTGGTCCTATCACTGGAAGTTAAGAGGAATTTGGGAGGTTTGAGAATTAAATTGCACTTTCAAATTTTGTTATATATTACTTTTTCTTTTTTTTCCTTTTTCCTTTCTCCCTCCTCCAATTCACAACGCTCTCAAAGCCTTATGTCACAGAACGTTAAATCCCCATGCGGTGAAAAACAATGTATTTCAAGCATACCAAATATTCAAACCATATCGCACTGACACGGACCAAAACATGCCAATGTGAGCGCGCTCTCAGTCACAGAGAAAAGCCCCTCCTCCCTGATAGAAACTGAAAGTAGCCTAAACTGTTCAGTCGCAAAGTAAAAATGGCAGAACATCAGGAGCTGTTCGACTGCTCCATCTGTTTACATCTGCTAAAGGATCCAGTGACGACGGCCTGCGGACACAGTTACTGTATGGACTGTATCAACAGATTCTGGGACCAGTATGAGAGGCAGAAAGCAGGGTACAGCTGCCCCCAGTGCAGGCAGACCTTCAGACCCAGGCCGAGGCTGAAGAGGAATACGCTGCTGACCGACCTGCTGGACAAACACAAGGCGGCAAGTAAAGACAACACCCACCCAGGTGCTGCTGGCGACCGCTGCGCTTCACCTGCAGATGTGGGGTGCGACGCCTGCACCGACAGTAAGCGGCCGGCCGTCATGTTCTGCCTCGTGTGCATGGCCGCGTACTGCGAGACACACCTGACCCCTCACTTTGAGGTGCCGCCTCTGAAGAAACACAAGCTCGTGCAAGCCTCCGAGAAAGTCCGCGAGAGCATCTGCCGCCGTCACGACAAGCTGCTGGAGATTTACTGCCGCACAGACCAGCAGTGCATTTGCCTGATGTGTACCGTGGACCAACACCGAGGCCATGACACTGTGCCAGCGGCAGCAGAGAGGGCCGAGAGGCAGGTTAGCTGAGCTGTTGGGAAATCATTTGTTTACGGTCCTTTTGCTTTGACCGAGGCTGTGATAAGCTGTTTTATTTGTGTTTGAACAGAGGCACCTGGAGAGGACCAAACAGGAGGTTGAGCACAGAGCGCTGGACTCCGAGAGGGAAATAGAGGAAGTGACACAGACTGCAGACTCCATGAGGGTGAGGGGTCATCCCTGAACTTTAGTGGCTCTCCTCCTTTGGGCCTTTATCAATACATTGTGTTATGAACTGAAAAATAAAATGAATGTTAATATCACGTGAGAATCAAACTCCCTAATTGGAGTTAGCTGTTGTCCCGGTGAACAAAGGCGCCCCTAATAAGAAGAAAAGGTTGTGACAATAAAGTTTGTAAGGCAACATGTTTTTGAGGGATTATTTCCTAGCAGAGACTTCCAGGACTTCCACTTCTTCCTGTAGGTGTCATGTGATTGAGTAAGCAGAGCATAACATAATACACACGATATGAAAACATGTAACTGGAGCACAATGAAATGTCAAAACAGAAACTTTTGCAAAATGGCTTCTTCTGAAGGCAGGAAAACATCCTGATATCTCTAACTCTGCTGCCTGTGTATAGACTCCACCAGGAATGATGTGAAGGAGAGGGGCAGCCTAGACCATTGGCACAAACTTAAAAGAAATTCTCTTTTAAGATTATCCTTTAATTTCAGGTTTGACACTGTAAAGGTTGTATTTTAAAATGGAAAACAAGTAAAAATCAAATTACATATGTAAATGATTTGGGGGAAATATAAACTAGACTAGTACAGGAGTCAATTGTCTGTAACTCTAAATGTCATTGTTGGAGAGAACAAGACTAATTGAAATGTTTCTCCTACCAGGCTGCCGCGTGGGAGACGCTGGACGACTTTGAGCGAGTGTGTATGGAGCACATCTGCTCATACGTCCGCTCCGTGGAGAGGAGGTGCTCCGAGATGAGACAGAAAGTTGGAGAGACGGAGAAGGCGGCAGTGGATCGCACCAACGCTCTGTTGGGGAAGCTGAGGTGTGAAGTGTCTGAGCTGAGGAGGAGAGAGGCTCAGCTTAACCAGCTGTCGCTAACGGAGGATCCCATCCAGTTTCTTCGGGTGATGACATACTTCGCCACTCTTTCTTTTCAGATTTGCCCCCTGATTTTGTGTGTAAATTGAGAAATGTGTTTGTTAGTCCCACCTGTCTTTGTCTGTCTCTTAATATACGTTTTGTTCCTTATGCAGAGTTTCCAGGCCGTCGCTGACCTCCCTGCATCCACAACTTCACCCAAAAGCCATGAAATGCTGACGCAGTTTGTCACTGCGCAGAAATCTAAACTGGAAAAAATGTGCAAAGAAGAAAAGAATGAAATAATGAGCGTTCTTGAGAAAAACATGCGTATGTATGATCAGTGCGATTTCTAAACTGTATAAGTGGGAAGACAAGAAACAAACCATATGTTGTTTTATAGAGAGAATGATGAGTGTGACATTTGTTTTTTTTCTTGTTCCCATAGTGTCAAAAACTCCTATGCTGCAGGAGAAAACAACTTCCAGGACATATCTTTTGACTAAATATAAAAGTAAGCATTATGTTAATGAACTTTGCACAAATAGCAGCAACACACACACACACACACACACACACACACACCCATACACAGTAGTCGATTTGTACACAAATTTCAAGTGGGATGGTGGGGTCTTATGAAAGACAAACAATTTGATAGTGGCGAAGACAGCGTGGAGGGTGGGGGACCAGCTGTTTACCCTTTTGTTTATATTGCAACAACACAAAGGTAATTCTATATTCAAAAGACATGCAAGTTAGGGATGTTAAGTATCAGATACTCCTGCCAATGCCCTTAATAAAGGCACTGTTCTCTGGGAGCGGCACTGTGGCTGCCCACTGCTTTTAAGTAGTTAGGATGGGTCAAATACAGATAATACAATCAAGTGTAACTTAACATAACTTAATACTCATGGCACTTTTATCTTATCCAAACTTCAAATTTATAGTTATCAAACCTCTACTCATGCTCACTTTGTCATCCTCTCCTGCTTGCTTTGCCTCTACCGCATCGTCTAAAACATCAACCTGAACCTGGTGTGTGTGTGTGTGTGTGTGTGTGTGTGTATGTGTTACATTTGTTTCAGCCTTAGCAGTTATCTGTATCCTTGACCACCATAGATTACCACCCAAAGCAGTAAATTATGAGCCACTGTACAAAATTCAGCACATACTACAGTAAACGCCTTTGTGCTCTCCTTAGTCAAATTTTATTTGGGCTTACCTGAGAACGACACACAAAGGGCTTCCTCTCTTTGATGGTTATTACCTGCCACTTCAACAACAAAATTCAAACTAGGTTAATCTTCACCATTTATTTTGTTGCCTGGCAAACATCCCGTTGAGGATGATGTAGCCTAATGTTTTTATTTTATTATATAATTGTATATAATTTTGATGTTAAATTGTCAACTAACTATCTAATCTCTGTTTAATCTCTGTTTTCTCTTTTGCCCCGCTTCAAACAGTGTAGGCTAAATTATAGAAAATAATCATTATGACTCCTGACATTTCCCACACCTGTAGTTTTCTTCTTTTTGAAGAAGTCCCGCAGATCTACCTGCCCACCAGCCCATAGCCAAAATAATATCCTCAAGGTGTCATAGCCGCGTTGCAGGTTTTGCTGTGCCATCAACCAATAAAAAGACATGCAATAATAAGTGGCTCACACATTTCTTGATTAAATGATATCTTTGTGCCATAAAGAGGGATGAAAGGGGGATGGCAGTGTTACAAAGGGATGGTTTTGACTATTTTTATTTCAAGGGGGATGGCATCCCCTCACATCCCTCCTCAAATCGACTACTGCCCATACACTCACGCACATGAACACAGGCTAAATTAATGTTTTATCTTGCTCCACAGACCTCAAACTGGAGGTGGATCCCAACACAGTGGCTGCATGTCTGTACTTGTCAGACAGAAACAGAGAGATATCATGGAGTGACAGGGACCAGGCTCACCCCAATCACCCGACAGGTTCACCTACTACCACCAGGCGCTGTGCACAGACGGCCTGACTGGTGACCGCTACTGGGAGGTGGAGTGGGACGGCGGCATCGTCGAAGTGGCCGTTGCATACAAAGGCATCAGCAGGAAAGGCTCAGGGAACGACTGCTGTTTTGGGACACAATGATCTGTCTTGGAGTTTAGTCGTCCGGCTGCACGTTTTGGCACAACAACATTCACAAAGCCAAAATTCCTCCGCCACTCTTCCCAAGAGTCGGAGTGTACCTTGACTACTGTGCAGGAATCCTGTGCTTCTACAGTGTCTCTGACAGTGAGTTTACACGCCTGCACCAAGTCCAAACCAGATTCACTGAGCCTCTCTACCCCGGGTTCTGTGTTGATTTGGGTGCAACACTGAAAATATGCAAACTGTAAATCAATGCACAGTAATACATGTTGGTTGCAGAACTCGCCTATGGGGCCATGTGTTTCTATATAGATTTATAATGCAGGGATAAAAAGAAAGGTAAAAGAATGAGAGAGGAATATGAAGATGGATTTGAAAAGTGCAGTGCTTGTATGCATAGGTAAATGCAATAATTCACAGACATAACTACTGAGGTGCAAGTGTTACTTTTATAAAGCACTTTTTGCTGGTGTAGGTCAAACTTTCTAAGGGCTTCTCTTTTTACTTATTATTTACTGAATTTCTTATTTTGAATCTAAATGTGAAGCCAAGAGGAATCACTTGCATTCCATTTGGGCATATTTCTCTTAAATTATGCTACGTACCATATAAAAAGACGTTCAACTGCTACTTACCATTTATGTTACTTATCAGCTTTTCAGGAATCTGTCAAATAATTTGTTGATTAGCACTTTCAAGTTTATATGAGATTATTGGTATTCTTCATGTAATTTCAGTGAAATTATCAGCATTGTTACTTTGCTTGTGCACTCAAATAAAGAACATTACCATAGCAATGTTATGTCTTTATTGTTTATTTGATTTCATTCGATACTGTTTACATTTTTAAAGGTTCTAAATAATTCACTCACACCACAGAAGCATAGTGGCCTATGCTCAGGCATTCAAAATTTAAAGTAATGTTTCCTTGAAAGTGCTGGTGACATAAAATAAAAGTTTGGTATTTGTACAAATCAGTTTGTAACATCATATTTGTAACAGCAAACAAAACCAACAATTTACATCCTACACACTTCATTCATACAGTTTCACCCTACATTCCCAAAGTTACAGATATTTACATCGCAGCAACAGGTGTAGCGCCAGCGCCACCGAGTGCAGAGGTCATGATGAGGTCACAGGATGGATTCAATGGAGGCGTGAGTGTAGGAGCGATCCACAGTGTCGTAGAAGCGCAGACAGGCTTTGTACCGCAGCAGCTTCTCAGCCAGAGGGCTGCTGCTCAGGCCTCGGCCCTGCACACTCAGGTCTGTGTACCTGCACAGCATCAGGACGGACAGAAAAGACACTTCAGGCCAATAACAATATGTGTTCATTATACTTTTGTTGTTTGTATGTAATGTTGATTTTGTTTTATTTGCTAATACTTATTCCTGTTGAAAACAGTTTTACTCTTGTGCTTTACCATGTCAGTGTACCATAGACAGCAGCAATTCAACAGCAATTCACCTACTGCTGAACATACACAAGCAATACCAGTGGACTGTATGCACATGAGTCACACAGTCTAATCCATATAAATACATCATGCTATTCAGTAGTGCAATCAGACAATAGTTGGATCTACTTCTAACCTTAATTTCAATTTATTGTCCATGTAGTTAGAGGTAATTCTGTACCTGTAAGATATCCTCCAACACACAAGGGTATTTATAGCCATCAGCATGGCTAGGAAGAAGAAAAATCTCTCCAGATTCCCATCATGGAGTACATTTGGGTAGAAGTTACCTGTAATCAGGAATGACATCAGGACATCCACATCTCATACTATTAATGATATAAAATAACATTTTATTACACTGAAAATCGTTAAGCTTTTTATCATACTCCACTTCCACGATCATTTATTAATGAAAGGAAAGCATGCAATATTATTTCTAACCTCCAGAGAGCAAGTACACCAGCTGAGTGAAGAAGGCCCCGAGGAAGCAGCCCCCTCCGTAGGACAGAGTGAGGAAGTGCAGGGAGATCCCTCTGATGTGGCTGGGGGTCAGTTGGAAAGAAATGAGAGAACCTGCCAGTTCAGGGGCGATAAGGACAGAAGAGAGCAGTGCAAAGTAAATATCTCTCGTTTCATAATAGCAACTCTTTCCCGCTGCATTTCTGAGGTTCGCCCTCTCTTTCACTCACACGCCGGGGTGACGAGGGCCTCGGCGACACCCAGGAGGATGTACTGAGGCGCCAGCTGGAAGCACGGCATGGACGACACCTGCAGGACCTTCCCGGACAGCGTCTGCTCCACCAGGGGGTGGGCCTTCCTCCACAGCTCCGACAGGCCCGCCACCAGCACTGACAGGGCCGCGAACGCGTGTCCCAGGGCTGGAAGGGGGAGGACAGACAAGGAGGGGTGATGAGAGAGAGGGCTGCAGGAGGGGGGGGGGGGGGGGGAGGAAGTGTAGTTACAGAAGGGAACGGGGGAGGATGAGAAAGGTAGAGGAGACAAGAGAGATGCATGGAGGTTTAGGTGAAGACGTAAAAAAAAGCTGCGTGCGGGAGTGCGCCATGAGTGCGTACGGAAATACTCACCGATGACTTTGGCGGGCGCCGGAGGGGTTTTGTCCATGGAGAGGCAGCAGGTGGTCGCACACTCTATCAGCGGGGCCAGGAGCAGCAGAGGCAGGATGCTGATCACATTCATGGCACCGATGGGCAGGAGGAAGTCGGTCAGGTGAAGGTTAGAGTTCATTGTCTGAATGTAGTAACCTGAGGGAATCTGTGGGAAACGTCACGAGGTACGGATTTGAGGATAAACGGCGGAATCTGGAAGTTTGAATAGTGAAAGTGGTTCTTTTTATTTCTTATGTATAACCCTGTTGTTTCCCCATGGACCTGCCTGTGTGATGCAGGCTCTGTACAGCAGCTGCAGCCCGTACAGAGGGAAGAGCCTGGCCAGGACCTTCACGTTCTCCACGTGCGTCTCGCTGTAACGCCCGCCGTTGTTCTCCTTGGCCCGGTCCAGCCAAGACGCCACATCCCCGCTCAAGTGGCGATAGTGGAGGCAGCACATTTTGAGGGAGTTCAGGAAAACTCCCAGCGTGGTCAGTAAGGAACCAGCTGTGACAGAAGGAAGAAGGAAGGAATGGTGTGAGCCTGCAGAATTTGACTTAAGTTATAAGTTATATATATTATATAATAAGTTTGATTGAAAACTGTTTTGGAGTCTCTTTCTCTTTCTGTGTATGTTACCTTTCTTGGGTTTGAAGGTGAGTTTGTTGCGCACCATGTGTATGGCGAGGAGAGCCAGCAGTACAGAGGTGAAGGGGATGAGGAAGCCCAGGTTCTTAGCCACTGACTGCTGGATGTAAGCAATGCCCAGAAACACAATAGTAGAGTTCAGGTTGACCAACCAGTAGAACCTGAGGGGAATGGAAAAATTATTACAGTATTTCTTAACTTTAATGAAAGGTATTTTAGGGCTTTTTAGAATAAAGTGGCAGAGTCCAGGGGTTTGTTTGGGATATAGGGGAATACTTTATATTATACTCTATATTTAATAATAAATATATTTGGACTGACCTGGACTTGTCAGAAACCAAGAGATATCATGAGGGAGAAGGTTCAGCCTCCTCCTCACCATAAAGATATGATTAAGTACTATGTCTGTATTGAGCACAGAGGTGGCGGTCTCATACAGGGGAATTTGAAGGAAAGTGTTGAATCAGGAATGTTGTTGTTGACTACAACAACCCAGACAAGTCTGGGCAGCACATTTTGGCACAGTAACCAGCTAAACTAGCTGTCCTCGTTCTTTCACAATTGGAATTCAGACCAGAGTGCAAGGACCCTTTGTTCCTCCAGTTTCCAATCACCCCTGATTTTGTGTTGATTTTTAAAAATATAAAATACACAAAGTTTAAAATTTATGGAAGAGGATTAGGACCACATAAAAAATGTATTTGATTTCAGAGGTTAATCTCAGAATTTCACGTGGCCCTAATCCTCTTCTGCACAATTTTAGGACCCAATGGAATTGTTTTTTAATATATATAATTTTATGTCTGACTGATAGCATGATTGCAGATGTTAGAAAATGATTTACAAATAAATGGGAAATCGTACAGTAATATTTTTTTTCTGGAAACATACCACCAGGCAGAATGATTGAACTGCAAAGCACAGTTGCTAGAAAGACTCTTTCATTATGACGAGGAGACCGGCTGACAGACCTAATTGCCCTGCATGCGGACGCCAACACCACCCACCAGTTGAAGAAGGACAGGAGCTGGTGCTGGTTATAGCCCTGCAGGCTGTAGGCACCCATGGGACACAGGATGGCCCGGATACCGCCGATGCCCAGCGCAGCAGCCAGGAGGCCCGTGTAGAAGAGGATCTGCTGCTCCCGAGGCTCCAGCTGGTGGGTCATGTGATGAGTGTCGATGTAGAAATCCTCGAACGGGAACGCCACCACAGGCAGCATGGCTGTTCCTGGAGAGTAAAGTGACAGGTGAGGGTCGTGGCGTCAGGCTGCAGCTGATTTCAAACACGGGTGTGACTCGGACTGCTCAGTGCAGAGTCATGACTGAACACTGAAACAGGATTACTGACAGTTTAGGCTTTCTTGGACTGAGCTCACACTAAAGGTCAAACTTGACAAGTGGTGAAACGTGAAGCTGTGATGCCAACACCCCATGATTCAGAGTGAATAACCCAACAGATGATTTTGCATCTCTCTTGCTCATCTCTCATCTTCAGATAGCTATCTTTTTTTTTTAAAGTGGCAGATTTGACCCACTCCAAAGTACTAAAATAAACACCAATGAACAGTTCTTTCACGTTAACACTAGAAAGACCAGTGGATTTTTGGGGGTCTTAGAGATGGCCAACAAGTATTTAAGCAAAGGGGGTAAATAAGAACTACTGTTTCCTTGTGTGCTTTTGAAAATATATCAACACTGGATTGTACAGAAATTGGGTCTAGGGAAAGTGATGGAGGGACATTTTGAAAACTTTAAAAATTCAAAACAGATGTCAGTTGACCACAGCTTGACCACAGCTTGGCCTTTCTAGTGTTAATCCTTACTGTAAAAGTAAACAGAAAAAAAAAGAAAAATACTGTTTCTGGTATGACATTGTTTTTCAGTCTAGCAATATTGTTCCAACATTTTCACATTAGATAGAAACTGCTATATTACACAGGAAACATGTATGAAATTTGAGCCCATTGTGTCTTACCAAAGAAGTGAAGGAAAGCACACAGGTAGAGCACCTTGGTCCTTCCTAAGCAGGTTTCTGCAAACCACCCAACCAGAACAGGAGTGAGGGTGCTGGCTCCTATGAAGCACAGGTTGACGGTAGCAGCCAGGTAATTGTCGTAGCCCAACTTCACAGTGCAGAACAGGATCATGTTACACACGATCCCAAAGAAAGTGAACCTCTCACACAGCTCCACGAGGAGGACGCAGATGATGACTTGGAGCTTCTTGCGGGACTTCCGTGGCCCGTCCTGTGGGGGCCGCCGGTCCGGACGCGGGGTCTTGGAGAGCCGACGCTGTTGGCTCCGGCCCTCAGGCAGTTTCTGGAGGTCTCCTGCCACCATGCCACCTGGCCAGCTGGCTGGCTGCTGGGCTCCTGGGTTGGAGGGATATGGCTGAGAACGGGCCACACAGAGCTCTGAATGGGAACTCCTGTCCTTGTGGGATAGGACCGGCTGAGGCCAGGGCAGGAATCCCACACCCTAGTGTGAGGGCAGCGTAACCGGGCTGGAGACACGGGTGATCAAAGGGTCTGACACACCTATCTGCTTAACTGCACGTGCCAGTTGCTGTTGATCCTGAGGTGGCTTGATAATGTGATGCCTGTGGGTCAGATATGAGATACCTCATAAGGAGCTGACACATGTAAAAGATGCAAACCCTAGTGCATCCGGCATAGGAGTGATGGATGGGAGCTATTTAGAGAGTGTCCCAGAAATATTTACTGAATGACCAACAAGATACAGACAGGTAGTTGTTTTGTCCTAGTTGATTTTTATGGAGTTAACCTAGTTTTGTGCACAGTTAGCATTCAAGTGAAGAAAAAGGCTCTGGCTAGTGTAGTAACATCAAAAATCCTGTTCATCTGAAACTGGGAGACATTGTTTGCAGTGGGCCCAGTCACAGATTAAACTATATAATATATAATAATTTATAAAAACACACATTCTTGCCTAAGCAGTGGGCTATGGTATTTAAAAAAACACAACAACTATTTTAATTACAGCCAAAGGTTATTACAAACACTCACAAAATGTTGCGCCCCTTTGTGAAAGCAGTCCTCCAATGTGGAAGCTCATTTTGACTCGCCTTGAGGAGGTGCAGCTAATTAGACTGATACTGTGAAGTGTGAGTGAGACAGAGTGCATGAGGCTAACCACAGCTGGTCAGGGATGGGACAAGACCGCCAACAACTGCCTCTTACTCATACAGCCAGTAAACTGACTGTCTGAATACTGAGAAAAATGTCTTAAGGAATTTAGATGACTCAACCGTGATATTACGTTATTGTTTTTTGCGCATATCCCCCTCTCACCGGAGGAATCAGAGCACATGGTCAGCCAGGTGTGGAGCACCTTATCAGTACTGACACCTACTGGCATGTTTGCCAAAGTTGAGAGAGACAGGAAAGATTGGAGAGAGGGGGATTACACGAGGAAGTCTTATTCTTATTTAAGCTGGCGGAACACAGCCGATGACATGCGACAAAGATCCTGGGCCTGATATTCGGACGGGAGGACAGACTCAAGCCCCCCTTATAAATAATATCACCATAGGTTGCAAAGGTGAAAACCTATTTGATTTGGAACATAAATGTTGATAAGACAATGTAAAAATGTGAAAAGCTGGCAGATACAGACTGAAGTACGGGGCGGAAAGCATCGACGATCGCTATGGTTACAGAAACAGCGTTGCTTTAAGCGTGGGGGCGTGGTGTATCATGGGAAAAAAGTTGTTTGCAATCACTTCCAGCGTTGGGAACGAAGAGGAGAACACACGGGTAATAAATACTTTTCTTCAAACAACACTTAGTTAACTAAATGTTGATAGTTCTTGTCAAAGTTAGACATTGCGCACATACATTGTGGACTCGACAGTTAGCGTTCAACGTTTGCCAACATAAACACGGTGGATAAGCTTTTCTCTGCTAATGTTAGTTAGCCTCCTAGCTAACATGGAAAACAAGGACTATGTAACGTAGGTTGCAACTGCTGACATTGTTTCCACGGAGATTCAACATTAGCTAGTTAGCTATAACATGACTTACTCACTTGTACAACTTAAAAACACATAACGCGTACAAAAGTTTCACTTATTTCGACTTTGTGTGTTTTGCAGCAAAGTAGTCATGTCTGCAAGGAAGATGCCAAGCTCTCCTGCTTCCGCGTCCAAGGGTTTCAGCTCGACCCCCCTGAAGTACAGCAGCGGGAAAGACCTGCACAGATCCAGGAGTGTGGACGATGAATGCGTCTTATCCGACGACGAAGACGACACATTTTCCCTCCTCTCTCCCATCTACCATGACAGTTTTGATAGTGATGAAGACCTGGATGCTGCAGCTCAGCAGCTGCCCCGGTCAGAAACCTCACCCATTCAGAGTGATGAGGCCAGACTCAGCATTTCACCTGTCAGGTATTGTGCAGGTTATTGGTCTAATAGTGGGAAGATCAAGGCTCGGTGGTTTAGAGTTTGGGTTGTTGCAAAAGTGACTGTTTAATTTTAGAACCCACTGATAACTTACTTTCCAGAGTCAGGGGGCATTGCAATAGTTCTTGTCAATTTTGATTCAAACAAGTTGAATGTAAATGTAGGCCTAGTAATAAACTGTGAATTGAAAAAGGAGGTATTTGCATAACATCTATAATTTTTCATGTGATTGTGTTTCAGATGTGAGCTGCCCAAAACACAGCTGGTGCCAGCAGCTGAGGAGCCGGCAGCCTCACCTACGCTCAGCGCATGGGAAATGTGGCTGGTGAACAAAGCCAAAGACGACCGCCTCAAATTGGAAAAGAAAGCAGAGGAGGTAAATCCCATATTTTCTGGCACTATTTCACCACAACAAACAGTCCTTTCCTTTGTGTTTATATGTAGCTATGGGGCCAACATTTGTTTCATTTTTTTTCTCCATGCTTTTAAAATCAACTCATTCTCTGTCAAACCATCCTCATCATTCTTCCTGACTGAATCCAGTCTGAATCTTTGACTAGAACATTTTATATCTTGTGAATTAGGAGCGCCTGCTGAAGGAGAAAAAAGAACAGCAAGAGAGAGCGCAGGAACAGAAGAAGATCGTCATGGAGGAGAAGATCCAAGACTGGCTAAAGATGAAGAGAGAACAGGTGGAAAACTGCTTCTTCTTACTTAATGAAATCACAGAAGGCATTGTAGCAGATTCAGTAATTTCATAAGCATCTTAACATAATGCGCATGTATACAGTAATACTACTGGTAGATCTCCATTGTTGCCATTTCTATAAAATGTTTTATGTCGTTTTCTTTCCAAACTGCAGGAGAAGCAACAGCAACTGGTAAAGCAGAGCAAAGAACAGCAGGAGATACAGAGGCAGCAAGTGAAACAGAGGGAGACTGAACAGAAAGCACAGGAGAAGTACAAAGAATGGATGCGGAAGAAGAACCAAGAAAAAATGGAGAAGGAACGGAAGGAGAAAGTAACGTGGTTATTTTTGGACAATTATTACAGTTTTTATTGAATGATTCTGAATCTTTATGCCATGTTGATATGTTATTGACGGTAATGAGCCGCCAGTCTGAGCTCCTAACATTCTGTTGTTGTGACAGGAGGCGGCTGTCCGGAGAGAGGAGCAGGAGAAGGAGCGCCGAAAGAGGGCAGAGGAGAAGTTTAAGGAATGGCTGACACATGCCAATGAAAAAAGCAGGGACAGTCCCAAGTCACTTTGCTACCCAAGAAGTAAGATCAGTTTGATATTCTGGGAATTAGTAACTATGCATCATCAATCTTTTGGAAATGTTTTCACCATGCATACATGAAATAGGTTTTTTGGAGAAACAGACACCATACAAATGATAACATCTATGTATGACGCTTAATGATATATTATACTAGGAATGATGGCAGAGTAAAAAACCTTTTCTCAAGCTGCGTTAAATGTGATTGTAGCATATCGGTGTCACTGGCCTTGCTGATATTATTTGTATATGTGAAATATATTGGATTATCTTCCTCCAGGTCCCTACGACAAAGCCTACCCATCACCCAGCTTTTGCAACCCCATCCCATGGAAGCCGATCCACGTCCCTCCTGCGGAAACACCACAGAAGAACACTTCTCGCAGGAAACCGCAGAAACAGACGAAATGCCAACAAAGCCCCAGCGTCGCTTTTAGACTAAGAAACACTGCTTTAAGTGCAGTGCAGTTGCAGCAGAGGAGATGATGCACAGCAGGCAGAGCTCTTTGACTGTGACACTTTAGTTATGGCACCAAGGTGAGGCTCCATCAAGACTCACTTCATCAACGCTTCTCATGAATTTAGACTCTGCCGGATCACAGAGGCATTTCTATTATAACTAGCAGGGCACTCGGAGAGCGCAGGCCTCCGCCAAGGTTCGTGCTATTATTGCTTGTTCATGAGTCGGATCCGGATCCGCTCCAAAATTTAATGGGTTCTTCCTTGGCCCATGCTACACCCTTCCATGAAGTTTCATGAAAATCGGGTCAGTAGTTTTTCCGTAATCCTGCTAACAGTCAAGGACAAGGACATGCTGCCATGTCTAGATTTTCTTTATTGTATTTGGTGACTGTGTTCACTGCAGTGATTTAGTAATGTACTACTTCAAATTTGTGTTTGTATATAAGGATATGTACATGTTAGGGGTTTAGAATTTTTGCATGATTTTGACAAAAATATTTAGAATTTGTTCTTCCATATCATTATAACCTTTAGCCTACATTTTGGCATAGCGATATGTTAATAAGTTTGGCATAGTGATATGTTAATTTTTATCCTGTAAATTGAATCAATTTGTCATGAGGATAAATGGGCTGCAGTCCAAACAGTTTTGTTTTCTCTTTCTTTGCTCTTATCTTATTTGTAACACCAATAAGTGATCAACAAAACCACATTTCACAGCATTTAAAGGCACTGAATGCACACTCACACACACACACACACACACACCCACCCACCCACCGGAAGGTGGTGGTTGGTCAAGGCCAGAGATAGGCCAGGCCTGGTGAAGTGCCCCTCACACTCACACATTGTTCTGTGTCCAGCTGTGCCTTGTTCTTCTGTGGGCTGAGATGACGACAGAAACGAGTGTGTGGGTGGAGAGAGAGAGAGAGGGGAGGAGGGGGTCTCTCTGACACTCGGTGCTGTATTCTCATCATTCCACGTTAACATCTCACTGTGATGTCAATGTATGAAGCCTGAGGTAAAACCATTTAAATTACACTGTATATTAGATTAACCCATCTTTAATTAACTACACCCATTGTGTTTTTTGCCTTTTGTTTTTTGTTCTCCTATACTTAGCCCCTATCTTGCGTTATTGACTGCTGTGGAATGTGTTAGTTGACAGCGGTCAGCCAGAGGGCTGATAATGGGGGGCATCGGCCTAAGACTGTGTGATTACCTAGGACATTTTTAACATCACCCGGGGGTCCAAAGGACAGCTGTTAAGACAAAGGAGTCAAGTGTTTACATTCTGTCATGAGCAGTTTAACCGTGCAAGGAGTGGTTTAAGCTGTTTACCCAAGGATATTTGCACACCGAGCCTTGTAAGCAAAAGGAAACCTGTCTTCAGAAAGACCGAGGCTCTGTCCAGTCGACCCCCAGTACTTTGAATTTCTGTGTTCTTGTGTTGATTTGAGACAATATGATCTAAGTCTTTACCCAGCTAACCATAAAGCAAATCAGTTTTCATCTTGTTTACACTCATCCAATCCTCACCTACAAGAGAGAAAACAGGTAGACGGAGCCAGCAGGTAATGAATGATCTTCCTAGTGTGTTTTTTCCCCTGCCTCTTCCAGGAATTGTTTTCTTTTGCCAGAGCCTGAATAGAAATTTCACATCCCAAGATGCAGTGGTGCAGGTGGGCTGGCAGTTGGAAATCACACCTACCAGGACAGGTAGGGGGCGTGTCTTCATTGTCCCAGAATGAAAGTAGGTGGGCGGAGAGGTTGGGAAAAGGAGTAGAGGACAGATAGAGTGACAGTGTAAAGGGCATAAGTACAGACTGCACTTGTTAAGTGGTAAAGGACTCTGCCTAAAGAATGTGGCTGATAAGTGTAATGTGAACGTGGAAACAGGTGCGGGATGAAGAAATGGGGCTTTTGAATGTTGCTTTTGATGGTGTCCAGTGAAATCGGAGTGTGGCTGAATCTTCTTCTGTGGGATAATTGAGTGAACTTTGAAGGGAGATCTGTGGTGATGGCTGGGGAATGCCTGCACACCGGTAATGGGAGTAAAACTCACAGAAGAAGAAACAAGCTCTTGGAATAATTAGTGGATTTAACATTACGGACATGCATTATTCAGCATGACTTACATGGATCACATCTGGTGTAGCTACTCTATTGATTCTCATGTAATAACCGCATATACATTCTGAGTATATTGCTCATCTCTGACTGGAACATCTTTAAGGAGCACACACGCTCAGCTGGAGCCATATGAATTGTTTTGCAGCAACAGATTCACCCTTTTTCTGAAAGGGATCTGACTGCTGTTTCTGTAAACAGTCAAAGTTGTTATTGACACAACTTGGAAAGAACCAGTTCTGTTGCTCCAGGGCACAGAGGGCCTGGACCTGGTGTTTTAGTCTCAGTGTCTCCTTGTGTATTCCTCCCTTCACCATGCAGTCCGCAGGGCCGGAGCATGAGGACTCCTTCGACTTTCTCTTTAAAATCATCCTGGTTGGGGACTCGGACGTGGGGAAGACCTGCGTGGTCCAGAGCTTCAAGTCTGGCATATTTGTGGAGAAGCAGCAAAACACCATCGGGGTGGACTTCACTGTTCGGACCCTGGAAATTGATGGCAAGAAGGTGAAGGTAGGTGACCAGACTCTTGTTCTTTTCATCGACACTGCTATTTTTTGATTTCCCTCAGTTCATTGCATCATTGCATCAGGCATATTCTTCTAGATCACAGCTGGGAATACTTGCTCAATTAAAATCGCCTGGGGGATCATTAAAAATGAATCTTATCTTAACAGGTCCATATGAAGATGTGAAATACGAGGAGACTTTGTGTTCTTACTCTCGTCTTAACGCAAATATAATCCTCTTATCTGACTTCAGTTATCTTCAGTGTTTTTTCGCTCTGAGAAAGAGGAGTGGCTGGCTGACTGCTACTTTCAAATGATATCACTTGTGTGTTTTCTGGGCGTGTGTTGATTTATCAACTGCATGGGTGTCTTGTTATGCTAATAGGGTATGTGTTTTCTGGGCTTACAAGACAGATAACTGTGAGTAATTGAAAAAGTACATTTTGAGGATATTTATTAACCACCCATTTAAACTCCACCAAGGTTAAACATACACTCTCCAACCATTTGCACCATGTTGGATTTTGGCTTTTTGTCCTCTCATGTCTGACTTCTCTTCTGCATGTGATTGCAGATGCAGGTGTGGGACACAGCGGGGCAGGAGCGTTTCCGCACCATAACCCAGAGTTACTACCGCAGCGCCCACGGGGCGATGGTAGCATATGACATCACACGACGCACCACATTTGACTCTGTGCCCCACTGGATCCAAGAGGTGGAGCAGTATGGAGCTGCCAGCGTAGTGCTGATACTCATTGGTGGGTAGAGTGACGTTATGTTGTCCTACGTTCAAGTCAATACACCCAATACCTTATTCCTAGGGTTTAGATTTGGTACGGCACATTTATGTGGGCGAGCAAACCAGCATTTTCTCTAAAGAACATTCTCTAATTGATTGACAGGTGACCCAAGATATCTGCTCCATTTCTGTTTTCAACACTTCCCATTCTGTTTTTCACTTCCAGGTAACAAGTCGGACCTGCACACTCAGAGGCAGGTGCTGTTTGAGGATGCATGCACACTGGCAGAAAACAAAGGCGTGCTGGCCGCTCTGGAGACCTCAGCCAAGGAGGCCCAGAACGTGGAGGCTGCCTTCGCCCTCATGGCCCGGGAGCTTTTGGCACGGAACGGCATGACTGTCACAGAGGAGGACACCCAGGAGCTGCCTCAATTCATGCTGGGCAACAACTCCCACCCCATCCACGGCACTGTCTCCTCAGATAAAAAGTGTGGGTGCTGAGGGAACTGAAGCCGCGATTATGTTGCTTAGAGGCCGATAGGTTGGAAGACTCCTTCCCGAAACACGGTGGCAGCCTGCACACTCACTGTCCAAATGTGTGTGTGTGTGTGTGTGTGAGGAGTTTCACCACGGGGGAAGGAGGGTTATGGAGTTGGGCTAAGTTAAAGAGGAAATCTAAATATGTGGCAATGTGTGAGGCTAGACGTTTTGTAGATATTTTCAGATATTTGAGACTATCACTGTGTGAATTTTCCTAATTATATTATCTAAATCTAATAGAATCAGTGTAACACAGGTTTAAAATGTGTAACACAGGTTGAAAATGTTTATCAAACATTTTTGTAATATCCATTCTTCCAAAGATAACTAATGTTTGCAGCTCAACATGTGATAAGAAAATGACTTTAGCGTCACAAAACTCACCCCCGGTCTACTGTAGGACTCTGTAATAAGGCTGTACTACGATATACAGTATATATGTGTTCAACTGACACGCAAAACATTGTCTTGTCTTTCATCCTTTTAATTGTTCGTTCATATGGCTTGTACAGTACATTACCATGGCTCCACAGTTTTAAACCTGACATCTGCAAATCTTGCACTGTTACACCTGTCAATTAAAGACATTCCTGGATTTGAATAGAAGATACCAACAGCATATGAAGTTTTATCCCGTGCCATCATTATAATTAAATATTTTCTCCAACATCTTCTAACACAAATGTATACATTTTGCTTCTGTCGAATTTGTGAAACCTTGCATCATTTAGGGAGAATACCACAGAACATAATTTCACTACTGATGGTTTTTTTTATAATTTAAAAACTTTTCAACAAAGCTAAAATCAAAACTGCTGAGGTAATGAACTGAAGCCCGGCCACTTTGTTTATCTCTCCAGCATTCGTGGTAACGCATTCCCTCTGGCTTAAAATGAATCAAGTAGAAACATGGCAGCTAAAAACAAACAGCAGAACAAGGAGGGAAAGATGACCTAGTTAGCCAGACTATTGTGCAAAAACAATTACGTCCAACTTCAGCTGGACTGTGTGTCTTGTTGTCAACATGTCTCTTTGTCGGCAGAAATTCTGCAGCTTCTTCTGGATCAATGTGAATTAGCTTAAAGTGTAACTATGTTTAACCTATGCCTCCACCCGTATACATAAATGTACAGATACATTATAAAAGTTTGAGTGACCTTGTGGTAAAAATACATGCAACCCCTAGACTTGAGTTATTATTCTTTGTTGTGTCTTTTAAAAGAAAGAACGCAAAATGTAGTAGGATGTACAAGGGTCAGAAAGGATAGGGTCCCACTTGGTGAACTCAAGTAGGTAGGCAGGTCCATCATAGACAGTGATGTCTATTGGTTGTGAAAAATACTGAATATAATGTAGCAGCCTATGACACACTAGCCATGCATGAATCAGATATCATAAATGTCTTTGTTATCTTCCCATTTCAATGTTAAAATTGCATATTGTTGCTTTTTTGCAGCTGATTCCATGGCACTTTATGCAAATCTAGAAGGCGTAGCCACAATAACAGCTCCATCTTCCCTGTGACAATCAGGGGCATAAGATGCATAAAATATCTCAGCAATCCTTACAGAACTATAAGCTGCAGCTGCCACCAGTTACGGGGCATTATTGTTCTCTCAGTTGGCATGAAGGGGCGAAGGGACGGATATGGAGACGGAGACGGAGGCCAGCCCGGGCGTCGTCCTACTCCAGCGGACAGCCCTCCTGCTGGAACACCTGCTCCACCGCCTCCCTCACGTCCTGCACCACGAAGGACGGCTGCGTGAGGCTGGGGTCGAAGCGGAAGTCCCTGTGGCCGTGGAAGATGCGTTGCTCGGTGACCGTGTGCCGGGGGTCCGGGGGCAACTCCTGCTGCTCCCTGCTGTACACGCCGGTGCACACCAGGATGGAGCTGCAGTGCTCAGGGAGGCGCTCGTCCAGCTTGTACACACCCGACACCCCGCCCAGCTCCGTCGACGTCAGCTTAGGGGGCTCCTCGACAGTCTCGCCCTGGTACTCGCCGCCTCCTCCGCCTCCCTTGGCCTGCAGCTGGGCCCTGGCACGCCGAGAGGCCTGGAGGTAGCGATTGTAGAGGTTGGCGCCGTATATGTCAGCCATGGGGTTATCGCTAGAAAGAGAGATGGAGTGTTGTAAGAACAGGTTTAACTTGAAATCAAAGTTAGCAAACACGTCCCACAAAAGAGTGTGAAGAGAGATGATTCATATGTGTCAAATGTTGGACTGAATTCAAGATTCGTCTAACCCAAGGGATTTGTCCAGAGACTGATCTTAGACAGGATGCACCAGGTCAGTCAGTCACTCACCCGATAGCGTACAGCCTCTTCACAGGCTTGGTCCAGCCCAGGCTCTCAGCCTGCTGTCTGATCAGCAGCTCAGCGTAGTTATAAGTCACCACACTGGGCTTTCCAATCAGAGCCTCGTACTTCAGCTCACAGCCTGTGATCTTCTTGTACAGACTCTCCAAACACACCAGGAACATACCATGACCAAACCTATGAGACAGAGACATTTAGCATAACGACATTTGAGGAACACTTCGTAAGTTTAAATGATTTTTCAGTGTTCTGTGGTCCTACCTATTACATTTATGATAGATGTATGAATGAATGAATGTATAGGATGAAGTGATTGAATAATCTCAAAGATAAAAGTGATCAACACAAGGAGAACGTATATTTAAGTGTGAATGTTTTTGGCACTGTACCTTGGATTCTTTGCCTCAGCCATCCAGAGCAGGTCCATGTTACAGGCCAGGACTGGGATGTGAGGGTACTGCAGCGAAGTCACAGCGTTTCCTGCCTTCCCACTGGTTAGGAGGACATCAATGATAAGCTGGAGGTTGGTCTCCCATCTGATTGGCTCACCAAATAGGATGACAGCTGCAGGACAACACAGGTGAAAGAGAAAAACAGTGTATAAGACTGTCACACAGGTGTCTGATAACTGTCAAGCACATAACAATATCCATTATTGCTCTGGTCACTGCTAAGCTATCTGCTGTGTGTGTAAACATACCTTCTATTGGAGGTAAGCCTTTGGTTGTCGTAACCTGTGAGATATCAAACAGTTTTTAAGTTGTTTCACAGCGCTCTTCATCCATACATAAACATATAGTGGCTTCAATAGCAATACTTACACTGTCTTTGGGCCTTCTGTTGTGATCCACGACATCAAGAAGAGGATACGCTTCTCTCAGCATATCTATAGTGACCACTTTCTGAAAGCCCAGACTGAAGTTTAGCAGGTTAAAGTCAAACACAGGTGAATAGGAGATAAGAGCCAGCAACATGCACAGAGGAAATCTTATCTTGTCACAAACACACCCATCAGAGCGGTGGGAAAAGTGGGGTATCACCTGCTGGCAATCTTGAAACTGTGTAAGGAATTTGGCCTGTCAGTTTCCTGAAGTATGAATTACTTTAAATCCTTGCTGAGAGTGGGCTAACAAAGATGATATATTTATACAAAAAATGGAACATAAAAATACACAGAAAAACAGAATATAAATGCTTGGGGTCATCATCCAGAGTTGTCAACACCATGCCAGTCACCAGTTTAAGGCAGGATACTTGTGAGCCACCTCCTGTATAGGACCCTGTCCTGACACCAGCACACACATGTTGTGGAACTGGTTGAACATACGCAAAGGACTGTGGGACAGCATCACCTGGTCTGGAGACACCTGAGGAAAAGGGGATACAGAGCAAAGAAATAAGTCAAACAAAACATTGGATCAGGCAATTTGAAAAAATACATAGTGCTTTGAAAATTGTTACATGTTTAACTTACTTCCACCTCCAGCAGATGTGACAGCTGCTCAGCTTTGGTCTGCCTCATGCAGTTCCCGGCATTGGTCACGAACACCACGGGCACCTTGTATCTCCCCTTACGGTCCACCAGGTTCCTGAAGCACTGCTTGGCTGCAGGGATGGGGGTCCTGCCCGCATCAGCACCCCATCGATGTCAAAGAGGAGCCCGAAGGAGCTGTGGGCCTGAGGAGGGAGACGGGTCAACAAGGTGAAATGTGCGGTATGAAACAATAAGATGGATTATTAACTTGCTGTGATACTACCAGAGCATTTTATTGGAGGGGGAACAGATAACTCACTGAGGAGTAAACTATTGCAATTATATAGTAATGACTGCGGTTTTAAAGGTGTAGTACACAGAGAAAGAACATAATGCAAACCACATAGAAACCAACATTGTGAGTGCTGTGATTAGGTTCATTATGGTCTGTCAAGAGTCTCTTTCCTCTTTCAGAGTGGTATTTATAGGGCAAAGTCTTTGTAAATAAAGTGCAATAGCGATTAATAAAGGCAAAGGTGACAATGAAAATACATCCACTGCAACTCAGATAAGGACATGAATTGCTGTGATTTTCTTCATTCATCATAATCTTAATTTAAGGTTTGAATACTTACATAGCTGTAATTCCGTGAGGACGAAGGCGAGGTGTTTATTTGTTGTGCTGCTCCCTCACAGCTTGACTTCAGCAGTCGCCAGCCACTTTTCAAACACCTGATTCTCTGCATTTCTCCAGTAAGTTACCGTGAAACGAAACAATGAAAGACAGAGCTGAGCTAGCTTTAGCCGAGCTAACGTTAACTGACTCCGCTGCTGGTCTGCCAGTTGAAGAGCTGGATCATGGTATCTCCGACAGAGAGAGTCAATACGAAACTGTGCGCTATCTCTTCATTCTGTTGTGCTGACCTGATCAGTTAGTTTAGATAGTTGTCATTATTCAGTACACAGACTAGCCGATTGCGATCTCTGTTGTCAATGAACGGGCATGCGCAAAGCCGTGAGAGCAGAAACCAAAACGTCCGGGTAGAACACCCACGTCACCTCTTCACGGAATGAGTAGCAGTGCAGCACAGCCATGTGGCACTTTATTCATGTAAAATATTTGAAAAGTTATTAACTTGCAATTATCTGTCAAACAGATTACTTATGAAGTTATTTAAATTCGACAAACAAGTTCTATTAGCATATGAGCTTTGCTATGTTCATAACCTTTCCCCACATAAGGCTCTTCTTTGGAATAACATGGATATTACAATAAAATAACAAATCAATAATTCTCCCAGTGGTTTGGAAAAAAAATCAAAACCAGAAAGAAAATCATTTTAACTTATTTGATGATAGAGGCAACATATTATCCTGTGAAAATGTTATGACCTTATCAAATTTCCCTGTCACATTCAAATAATTTAATACTATCTGTGAAGCATATCCCCATGGATTGCAACATTTAGGGTAGTAAAGCGTCACTTGGCCTTAGAAAATAATACAACACAAAATACAAGGCCTACTTCTCTAATGCTTAATGAGATAAACCTCCTCACACACTATTCAAACTTGAGAAAATTTCATTGCATCTCATCTAAAATGCAGTTATTAAAATACTTTTATTTGTAATTAAGATCGACCCACTCAACTCCTAAAGCACACTTTATAACAACACATCCACACGTTTTATTAAACTTATTTACAATAAACATTACATTTCAAATGCAAATATTGCATGAGATTATCAGTACATTGGTGTTCACTATGCTACAGTGTTACCCAAGACCGTAAATAAATGAATTGTAACATCTTTCTACTCCTACTCTTATCATCTCCCTAGTTTTCACTTGTTTCCATTGGTCAGGGGTCCAGGTTTTGTGCTGCTTTGGTTATACATTTCATGCGTTGGCCTTGGATATAAACGGTGAACATACAGACACAACATACAGGTTTTGCTAAGACTGTCACAGGCGTTAATTCAATTCTGTTGTAATTTTTGAGGCCGTAGTTTTGTGGTGTTTATGCTTGGCAGCACTCTTCAATTTGCAACCACTGTTCCTCTTTGGCAAAGCAGTTTGTACATGTTTGGCATGTTGTCATGATTTCCGAGACTGTCTCCCATGGCACAGTAAATCATTTTGAAGTTTTTGCGACCGATTCTTTCACTTCATGTTAGTCCGTATTCATTTGGTGTTTCATTTGCCCACCCGTGTATGACTATTTGCTCTGTTCTCTGCCTGTTGTTCTCTCTGATGGTCTCTCCCTCGCTTTTATAATCCACCCTGTCTGAGGACTAGTCAGAAACCTCAGATATACAACTCCTGCCCGAGCACTGATACAGTATCCTACCTTGTCTTTATTTTAGGACATCCTTTGCTGTAATCATTTCTTGTTCTACTTATGACTGGTGGTCCTGTTACATGGCCCACAAATAGTTAGTGGGAGAGACATGGTCATGTTTACAAATCTAGACTGAAATTCCCAAGATGATATAAATACTATTTCTATCTTTTAAGGTGGATTTTTCACATTCTTTAAATTGTTAACACTTCGATTTGAAGTGGAACTCAAAAATTGTTGCTTGTAGCTTTTCAGAATTCCTAAGTAACTGTATTGAAGTAATCACTGATGTTTTATAATCACCATAATAACTAGAAAAACACATCTTTATTGATAAAAAAGTACAATATGTGAATCTCATTCAGTCCAAGTTTCATGGTAAGACATGGAGTAAGCCTCAGTAGTAAAAAACAAATATACATGTCTGGGATAAACCTCACACAGATGCATACTGCCGTTACAGGCAGACATCACAGAGCAGCCTGGCCCTTCCTCAGCTGAATCGCAGCTCATTTTCTAGTCCATAGATCTTGGCCTTCAGGGCCATCAGCTCACCCTGAACCTTCTTTGTCCTGGTGTTGGTCTGGCGAACCTCATGCAGAATAGCAAGGTCCTGGTTGGGCCCAACACTCAGGGTCACCTGGAGCACAATATATGTATAACTCTGGTAAAGCAGTTTAAACTACATATTCTCCAATGTCAACTTTTTTCAAATTACGGATAATTTGGCAACGACAAAGCAAACTGTAGACTGGAATGGGAAAGCCTCCACCCTTTTTACCTTAAGCAGCTGTTTCTCCACGTCTTTGAGTTTCTGTCGGAGCAGCTTGAGGTCCGTCTTGAAGCCCTCCACCTCCATGGCCCTCCTCTTCTCCAGCGCCTCGTAACGCTGAGTCATCAACTGAAGACGCTTGGCCATCTTGTCTGAACGCTCCTGCACACATAAATAATCAGTTGCCATTTGTAAGTGGAAGATAACTGTATCCACCCTCATGTCTAGTGTTTATCATTCACAGATTTGAACAAGGATTTCACTGACAAAAGCATCAATCCCACCGGTGTACCTTGAATATCTCCCTGCCCACATCCCCCTCCTCTCTGATTTGGGACAGCTCTGTCTCCAGAGTGATACACTGCTCTCTGTACATCTCTGCCAGACGGTGGGCTTGCTTCAGATCCTCCTGCATCGCCTAGCGAAATGGATGGAATAAGGTAAACAAAAAACACAAACAGACATTATAAACACAGTGATCCTCTGGTAGGAGAAAAAAACAAACACACAAACAAATCATAGCCTACCTTGAGCTCCTCTTTGTGTGGCTGCTGTGCATCCGGTTGAGGCCGGGCAAGGAGCAGGGCGGTGCTGCTGGGCTGCCACCCTCGCCCCGGCTCATCGCCACCAGACCTGGCCCTCCTCAGACGGTCGTGGCAAGAGTCTAGCTCCCTCAGCAGCCGGTCCTTCTCCACCATCCAGCTCTTCTCGTGCGCCCGGGTGTCAAACTTCAGCTGCAAGAAATCCCTGGTGCTTTCATATAGCAGGTTCTGGGTACGCTGGAGTCTGAGGTGGAAGAGAGAGAGAGGGAGAGAGAGAGAGAGAGAGAGAGAGACACACACAGAGAGAGAGAGAGAGAGAGAGAGAGAGAGAGAGAGCGAGAGAGAGCGAGAGAGAGAGAGATAAGCTGAAGTCAGACTGACTAACATATTTATTATTATCCAGACTGACAAGTATCACTGTATTCAAGGGGAAAAAAATCCAAAGCTGCAGGAGGGAATTGAGAGCATTATTCCCCATTATTCATTATTCCCCACGTAAATGCGGTATGGAAGTGTGAACTATGACGATTGCAGCATCTGTCAGAGACATTATAAATAAAAGACCCACTTGTCATTCAGAGCTGTGATGCGGTCCTGGTCTCTCTGGTGTTGCACCTGTCCCTCCTCCATGTGGATCCTTCGGTCCTCCAGCAGAGACTCCACCTGCTCTTTGGCCAGACGGGTTTGTTCCTCCATCTGAGCCTGCAGCGCCTCCACCTGGAAGAATGAGCAAGAAATAAAAACATGCCATTACTCATACGTATGCAACGGATTTCTCTTTGATATGACTACAACTTGATTTCATATCTCCTGTAATATCACGCAGGGAAGGATGAGGGATCTGGAAGTGGGTTGGGGGTGGAAAAAGGGTACGATTGATTGTAGTGTATATGTTCTTGACATTGTTGCCCATAAAACAATAAACAGATTATTAAAAAATAAATAAAAGCATGGCATGCTCAAAACCCTGTGAATGTAGACTCATGATACATGCTCAGGAGAAAGAAAACAAATGCCTGCATATGCTGCAGTACTATAGGTTTCAGTCCACCAACAGTCCAACAGTACAAATTATAGCATTATAGAGTTATACATCACAGAGTATGAGATACTGTCAATTGAAATGTATTTGTTAGAGTAGTGATGTGTATGAAAGTAAGTGTGCGTATAAGCATGTTTGCGAGAGATGATAGAACCTACATCCTATTATATGTGTTCAGACAGTGGATCCTACCTGTAGTAACAAAGTCTGGTTGTCCTTCTTGTATTGCTCCACACTCTCTCCATTTACCCCTTCTGCTGATTTTGTTCTCCTGCTACTCTCTGCTCAGAAAGATATGAAAGGGTTAGAGTTAGGGAAATATGGCTCCCTCTGGAGCGAGTATTCAACTTTTCACTAATCTGATTTATGCAAAGAGCTCACCGTAGTCCTACTTAAAAGATCTCACTGGAAACCTTGCAGTTTGTGCTTGGGGTTAATTTAAATGGACATCTTTACCAGATCTTTACTGTTATAATTCATTATGACAGGCTTCTTTAAACACGGCAATACAGCCTTTGCAAGGCAGACGTATATTAATTAGAGATCCATAATGTGCACCAATAGTCTGTTATTACAGTACATAACAAAAGACCGGTAATTATATTCACATCTTTCTCAAATTAATCAACACCGTGGAAGTAATGATGTTATAAATGTGACATCTCCTAAGAAATTTCACCAAACCTTTTCTGGTCCCAGGTCTTAAGTGTGTTGGCCTGAGATTGAGATTTTCATGCAAGCTGGAGTCAAGGTTCTTCTGTGGGATAGTGACCTGAAATATAATGATCAGAAATAGGCTGTCTTCAGAGCTTATTCAAACCACTTGGCTTTTTCTGCCTTTTGTGGTGTTTAGTTTAATTCAAGTTGTAACAACACAAAATGCAGCAAATGTTAGTGAAGTTTGTTAAGGCACGGTGCACAAGCAGCAAATTGATATTTTTATGATTTGATGTTTAGTATAATTAAATGTCACACACATCTCCAGTGATGACAGGTGACTTCTAAACATGTTCAGTAATATCTATGCATTTACTTTTACTGTACATTATTTCAAGAAAAAAGCTATAATTACAAAGCGTGTACCTTGTGTGGAGGATCTCTGTGGAAGTACGTGATCTCTCCAGCATCCGGACCCACCAGAGCGAGGAGGTGCTGGATTTTCTTCCTGTCCTCCAGCTCTCTGTACACAGTGAAGAGATGATGATAGGAAAGGATACTGCATTACTGGCACTCTCTTAGATGTCTCAGTAACATATTATTTGGTCCTAGTATGGTTCTTACGGTTTCATCAACCTTGCACCCACCTGATCTTTAGTCTGTCGTTTTCTGCATACAGTCGCAGCGACTGTTCTCTCTCTTGGAAAAGGTAGACCTGCATGTCACTCAGAGCGCTTTGCAGCTGAGCGATCTCTCCTTCTCGCTGACGTACCTCCCATTGCAGCTTATGCTGGGAGGATAAGAGGGGTAGACAGAAGGATAATTAACAGGCAAACATACTCACACAGGCTACCCGCCACTCCCCCTCTCACACACACACACACACACACAGACTCCTATCTGTGTCGTACCTGGTCCTCTGTGATGCCTCTGTACTTCTCCAGCATCTGCAGCAGGTCCTCATGTTCTCCGTCAAACTGGGCGATCTTCTGTCTGTAGAACTCCAGCAGTTCCCTGGAGGGGCGCAGGTATGCCAGACGCTCTTGGATGGGGGGAAGCGGGGAGTCAGGTTCCTGGCCTGGGGTACGACTTTTGGATCTGAAGAAATAAAGAGGCATGACTTTTAATGGCATGCCATCTTTCAGTGTTGAATGAGAGCAATTTCATAACATAAGCAATTTGGAGGACCCTTTTATCCAAAGCACCGTACAGTACCATGAGTGCACACACACATTTGCCACTTGGGTAATGAACACAACCTAACCCTGCCCCTGTGTTATGCTCTACCCACCGAACTACAGGACCTCCAATTTCAGTGTGTGTGTGTGTGTGTGTGTGTGTGTGTGTGTGTGTGACTACAGCGAAACCTATGGGAACCTAAATGGGAGGAAAATCATCCAGTAGCCAGGCATTTAAACCCACTTAAGGAGTAAGCCTAAATCTCTATGGGATAAGATAAGAATTAGGCCTGCAGCAGTGGGGGATTAGACCGACAAAGTAATTCTGAGTATCATTCAGCGAGATTACAGTTAAAAGCATTAGAGCTTCTCACATATGGTTTTCTCTAGTGCAGCAGTGCCAAAGCAACATCACTTGAGCAGTTACTCTCACAGATAGCAGACAAAACTGTATGTCAGGTGTGTTAATTGAATGGCCTTACCTATGTGGCAGTGCATCTCTTGTTGGAGACTCCATCCCTGTGTAATGCTGAAAACAAGAGTGAAAAGATTATATCCTTATGCTAATTATGTCATACATGGTGGCACCCTGCAAATATAAATTAGTAGCTATTGTTACTTATGGAAGAAGATGTAATTTGGGAATAAGTGCAAGCTACATTATGGAGAAACAGAATGCAACAGACTAGTTATAGCAAAGGGTTTTTCGTTGCAGTACTACATTTCATATTCTCCTCAGTCCCAGAAGTCAATTCTGTAACTAGAGCTCCAGGCAATGCTTTGTAAATTGGGTGACAGGTGGTCAGCAGAGTTTCTTGGATTTCCCTTTAATTTGCTCATGGCTTCCCGTCGTTGTTGCTATGGATAGGGCGCCAGGGAACGCGGGACGTTTGAAAACAGCGTAACAAACATAAAACTACTGTAACTACTTGTACATTTCAATAACTTTTTGAAAGTTTTGAACACATATTCAGCTAGCAGTTAGCTCGGTGGTTAGCTTGCCAGCGTGCAATATTGTAGAAGAAAGATGTTCGTCCTCTTTGAAAAGGGAAAATACAGTAGGCTGCCCCACAAACGTTAATGTTGAAACTTTAACGTTATATGCACAGAAAAGTACGACAAGATATCGAAGTTGTTATAATTTCTCTCTAATATTTGAAACATACGAATGTATTGTCTTACCCTTAACAATTCGATACACTCCAAGCTTCGGGCATGGAAGTATTTTTTATTATTTTGGGGTCGTTGTCAAGCATTTGAAACCCGGAAGTTTACGGCTATGCGTTTTCTTCGTGGGAAACTAGTGGAAACTGGTCTGTGTTTTATCGCCACCTAGCGACGTTAGTAAGGTATTATGGTCAAATGTACTGTCGTGGACTGTCTTGAAATGTTCTTTTATAAATAAAATAAACACACAGCTTGAAATGCCACATATCTGGCACTGAAGAGTTTTTGTAAAGCAAATAGGCCTAATAGACAATTAATCATGTTGAAGGAATGAATAATAGTGTATTCATTTTAAACCTACTAATATTAGGCATACAGATTCCTGGAAAATTGTCTCGTCTAAGCTTTCTTTTCTTTCCATTGTGTTTAATAGTGCGATGTGTTTTAACTGACCCAAGACTAGCTTCAAGATGTCAATTTCTTACAGTCGGTTCACCACTGCGGACCGTTGACAGCTTCGTCAAGTCTGCCAGAAATTGCCAGAATACGGCCAGAAGTTTGCCGTTTTGCCTTCAAAATAGAAGCGTGTGTCATATTTGGGGGAAAAAAATAAGTAGGCTACAGAACAACAAAAATCGCCAATTTGATGTTAATTTACTACAGATTCACTCTTCAATATATTCTATATTTTCACGTTGGTAGCCTACTTTGCATTTCTAAAAAAAACAAAAAACAACAAAAAACAACAACCCCAAAACGGTTGCAACATAGTTTCATCAATGGGGTTTTATTTTGAAAACAGTGACCGGAAGCTCTATATTTCATTCTGGCTGGCTTGACACTGGTACCACTGACTGGTCCTGTTAAACTTTACCGACAGGGATCTCACGTCGGTCGGTGACACACTGTCTATCTATCAGCCATGGAGCGTAAAGTTGCTCGAGAATTTCGGCACAAGGTAAGATATAAACCCTTTCTTTTCGACGGTCGAGTGAATTGTTGTTGTTTTCTTACCTGTCACTAAAAAGTTATTGGGTAGCCTAAAAGAAGGTGTCCCTTCTTGGGATGTTGCGCAGGCAGTAGCCTACCGTTGCTGTACAGGCCTATTATATAGCCTATATAGCCTACCACAGAAAAGAACTGAAGTCATTCAATAATATTTTTTACAAGGGTGCTTTGCAAACATCACGATAAATTTCCAGTTAAAACATGATTTTACTATAGGTCAAAAATAGCCTATAGAATTTGACATGGCTTTGGGTCTAATACAGTTCCCACTACTTCACTGTTGGAAGGTAACTTAGCAGCTCATATAGATAGACCTAATGTGTGGGTTTTGAGAGCAGCATAAACACCAGGTTGTTATGTATTGTTGTATTTTCCTGTACAGCTTTAAAGTAAGAAGCTGTAGTTTATTACAAACCGTCTAACCCTGAATGACGTCATACGGGCTACCTGTATTCGCCTCATGGTTGGTGTGTGATCTGTCCCAGGTAAACATTGTGCTGCTGAGGTCGCCATATGATCAATGGTCATAATAAAACAGTTGTCAGGTAGATACATGGTAGGTGGTTCCATGGGTTCAGTGTAAATGTCAAGTTCAGATGCTGTTTTGTTGTTGGTGTTTTCACCTGGCAGAGTGAGGTGAAGTCTTGTAGGGGGAACTATGAGTGAAAGATAATGAAGGGAACATGATATGTTCAGGGCGTTTTCAGCCCCAGAGCATGCAGGGATATTACACAGCCATCTGTGCACTGTGCAGGCGGGGTCCCATATTGCAGGCACTTAACAAAGGGCAACGAAACATCAGATAATTTAGACCGTGTCAGACATGAGCAGCTGAGCGGAATGGATGGGACAGTTTACAGCAGCAATTAGAGGCTGAGGGGACGACAGGCACAAGAAGGCTTTGTTTCTATTGGGGGCAATGTTTTAGTGTATCCCAGTTTGTTTGGTTGACAGTGTGTGTGTGAGTGTAAAAGTAACAATGTATTAATTAAAGGATGGTATGTTTTCTCTGGAGAGTCCTGAACTGGACATGGCATATATTCTAGTATTGATGGTCATGATATATTGGAGCAGAACAAAGCCACATAGGATCTTAGTATGTATTCACTGGCTCTCAAACAATCTGTGCCTCTATACCAGATAATGCATTTTATAAAACGTCATCTGACTGACCAGTGAACTCCCTCCTAAAAGACTATGTGCTTTATCAGTTTATGGTGCCAAAGTCTGCTTGCAGTTATATGTGAGTGCTTGACTCTTGTGTCACTGGTCTAAGTCAGAGAATTTACGACGCCATAAACACAGTGTCATACACACACCCGTGCAGCACCCTCGCACCAGGGTCCACGTAATGTAGTCCTGCATTTATTACAGATTGATTGACTTTATTTGAGCAATTTAAAGGATTATTTGACCATTTAAAGGAAGCACAGAAGCCCATCTCCTTCAAAATGAGAAGTCAGGGTAACAATAAAGGTCGATTTCTGCAAGGACATTGCTATGCCTCATTCCCATCATGTACACATTTGATCACTAGAAGTTAGTTCTGGGTAATAATTCAAATATTATCATTTGTCGTTTTTCAGTGGAAGATATTTTGATATGGTGATGCACAATTCTGTTGTGTAAATTGACGACAACAAGCTAATTTTATGTTAAAACTGAGGTTATTATTTGATATTATATTATTTGAGAATTTCAGTGTTTCGTTTGACATCACACTAAAAGTTACCATGCGGTTTAATGCAATAAACATCAATTTGATTATTTAACATGTTATAAGCCATATTGTGATATATATCGACATGGAAAAAAATCCGTATTGTGATATTGATTTCAACTACATTGCCCAGCCCTACTAGAACATGTGTACATCTATAAGACTTATTGAACGTTTTTGAAGAAGAAGTATGTGTGTGTGTGTGTGTGTGTGTGTGTGAGGATGTTGGGTGTGAATGTTCACCTCTGCTTCCCTCGGAGATGTAAGATGACACTGCTGACCTCTCTGCTGCTGCCTCTCCTCCGCTGTGCTGCCATTCCCTCCCTGCAGTCTGATGGGAAGGGAAGGGAAGGGAAGCCCAGCACAGACAGTTTAGGCTCACTGGAGAGAGGCAAACAGCTGTTTTTAGCCCAGTCTGGGGAATTTAACTATTCACTCTGATAAAAGAAGACGCACTCACAGCGTAGTCTAGTACAGGTTTCATCCACAAGAGAGAAATGTGTTACATCAGTGATTGGCCGAAGCGCTTCCTCAAAACCTTTCTGCAGCAGTTCAGCCGAAATCAGGTTTGTATGACTGCACACACACACACACACACACACAGACACACACACTCTCACACACACCGGATGGCTCACCCCCCGTGGCGCTGACAGGACCACAGGAGAGAGGTACAGCGTGTGTCAGACAGACATTTCACCTGATCCGGGACTGCTGCAGGTGTCGTACCTGTGCCTGTCTGTGCCTGTCTGTCTGTGTGTGTGTGTGTGTGTGTCTCTGCAGTGAGGACCAGGATGGGACCAGATGTTTGTCTTTTCTTGCAGGTGGAGCTGCTGATCGACAATGAAGCAGAGAAGGATTACCTCTACGATGTCCTCCGCATGTATCACCAGTGAGTCCCGTCTAGCAGCGGCCAAAGGGCTTCGCATCACTGCGGTTATAGTGTGTGTGTGTGTGTGTGTGTGTGTGTGTGTGTGTAGAGTGAGTGGAGAGTGGAGATGGAGAGTGAGTTTTATTATCATTTTTCTGCTATTCTGTCTATCACACATTTTTGTATTCATGCCCGCTGTGTGAATAAACTGTTGATGCTTATTGAAGAGATTGTGTAGAGAAATAATTGCCATTTTGATTGCATGGCAGCTTTTATTAGAAAAAGGAAATTCTAGCAACACTTGAGAACAAAGATTCATTCATTAATTAAACAAACGCGTTTCGGCACTTTTGTGAAACAATTCATCTAAAAGCATAGACTGAATGTACAAAATATTACGGACATCTTCCTTGCTGATATTGAGTTGCGGCCCCTTTTGCACAGTCCACATCCCAGTTGGCTCAAAGCTTAAAAATCCTCCTGTAACTCGTCTGCTTCTCTTTACCGACAGTACAGCTCATTTTTTGTCATTGTGATTATAGATTTAATAGGGAAATCAATAAGGGATAATGGCTTTTACCTGAATTTACCTCATGAGTGCACTTCATGAAAAGCAAGTGACTGTAATATTTTGTATTTTCAGTGTATATAATTACAAAAAACACACTAAAATCAACCAATAGAATGATGAAGGCCACGTACCGAAACACATTGGCTTTATTAATAAATTTGTTCTCACTGCTGCAGTTTCCTCTTTCCCAGTCCCTGTCTATCCCTCGCACCTTGTTAGCGGGTGAAGTTGTGCCAGAATACTTTTTCAACTCTTATTGATTCTTCGCTGACTGTGAACATTTTTCCAGTGAATTTACCAAACCTCTAAGTCCTCAGTTGTGATGCACACAGACCTGCAGTATAAACTGTGCACTGCGTTGAGGTTTCTGATAACATCCTGGTCCTGGAGGCTGAGAGGGGATTGGGGGTAGTGGGGGCCGCAGGTCTAGGTTTCCATTAATCTTTGTGTGGAGCCGGAGCTCTGCGGGCCGATTGGTTAAGCCGCTGATCAGTTTCCACTGTGCTCCGCCAAGCCTGGCCAGTTATTCACAAAAGCCCTTTTGATGTTCATCTTCCAAGCAGGACTGAAATGGCACCGGTTAATAATTTAAGGAAGAGGCCAGCTGGACAGATTTTATATAGTAGCTGTACATTGCTGTTTTAATTGCTGTGCTGGTTGCCTTTTGCCTTCTTGGAATTATAAATGAAAGAGTGCTGGATTCTCTTTCAGCATTGTGATATTATAGTCATCTCATACTTGTCATACTTTTATTTAGAATAGGAATGGAAGATCAGGGTGATGACTTTAATGATCTTTGAAGGCTGTAGCTCAGCAGCTATATTTTTCAATTTGACCATGTCCATGCCAAAAAAATACAAGTATTCAGTGTTTCCCCCGAGTTTTATTCTTGTAAGGGCGAAAAAGCATCTGAAACAGCATTTAGACCACGGGACAGTAAAACTCTTCAATGCATCTATTCAATGGCAGGGGAAACTTTGGGATAGATCAAGCCTTTAAATGAAAAATTTGCCTTTACAAAAACATTATTGAACAATCGAATGCGTGAATAAAATGTCCAAAGAAGAGATTTTACTGACTGTTTTTATGTAGCTATGATGAAGGAGGAACCTCCATCATAGCAAAGGTGGAGGACATTGATTGGCCGATATCTCAGCCTGATATTTTGGTAAACCAAGATATTGATCTAACCTTACTTGTGACTGTCCTTTTTCTTGTTTGGGTCTGAACATCATGGGTCTTGAGCATTTCATGATTACGTTTGTATTCACCTGGAAGGTAGAGCTGAATCTGGATTAGCGTTCCTTTTCTGAGAAGTTTACGATTATTACCCCCCCTCTCCCTCTCAGGTCCATGGATTTGCCGGTGCTGGTTGGGGACCTGAAGCTGGTAATCAACGACCCGAAGCGCTTGCCCCTCTTTGACGCCATCCGACCCCTCATCCCCCTCAAACACCAGGTGGAGTACGACCTGCTGACCCCCAAGAGGTCACGGTGAGTACAGCAGCAGACTGATGTCCCGGCTCTGGTGCGTACAGAGGATTTAATTGTACCATAACATGTAGTAACTTCAGTGCACCTCAATTCAAAAGTGCCTTTGATGAGTTTTGATAGTAGCATCTCTCATGCTCTTCTGTATTCTCCCTCTGTTTTCTTGACAAACCTTCCTCCTTTTCCTTTTCTAACTCCTACCTGCCTCACATACCTGCTGTCACTCCCCCGCTCTCCTGACTCTGCAGGAAGCTGAAAGAGGTGCGTTTGGATCGAACGCACCCTGACGGACTGGGTCTGAGCGTCCGAGGCGGGCTGGAGTTTGGCTGCGGTCTCTTCATATCACAGATCGTCAAAGACGGCCAGGCCGGGAACGTCGGCCTTCAGGTGTGTATGTGTGAGAGAAATGATTTGTGATGGTTTTGTGATGCTTTTTATGTCCTTTATGTTATTATTTTACTATGCATTTTTGTAAAGCGCTTTGTAAACTCTGCTTTTAGGTAAGTTCTATATAAATAAAATTATTATTGCTATTTTTATTGTTATTAGTAGTAGCAGTAGTTGTCGTAGTGGTAGTTCTAGTAGTATTTCTAAAAAAGATACTAATAATAACGTGTCTCATAATTTGCAATGCATTACTTATCAGTTATTTGGCACCCATTAGTTCATTAGTACATTGTAATAATGCAGTTATTATGCAGATTCACCACAGTGGCTATGGGGTCAGGCAGATTACATTAATGACTTTCTGTGGCTATCTAGGTTCACTCCCAACAGTCTGTGATAATACCAGGATCCACTAGATGGGGTAAAGAACCATGTTTTAAACTCTCAAAGTGCTTGAACATCTGTCAGTGATGGTCCAGTTTCAGCCTGATGGACATCACGTAAAGGAAAGCTCTCCTGTCATGAAAGAAAGTTAATATCTCCTTTGGACTCCTTTAGACTGAATGGCCCTGTCTGCTGTTGGCCTCAACTCTGAGTCCTTTCATATTGCGACAGCTGTGTCAGACTTACAGTAGGCTTTATAGTGACATCTGAAGTGAGTGAGATCTCTTGTCTGAAATCTGGACATAACCCAGAGGAACACAGTCAACCTACAACCTGAACACTTTGCTCTTGGTAAATTAGTTAATTTTCTCCTGTCTATCCCTCTCATTAGCTCTTAATTGATCTATTCTCCTAGATCATTGTACAGTCACAGCAGTATGGCCTTCACCCTCGCAATTACTATTGGCTGCTCGTGATCAGGGTTAGATAGGTTATGTCAAAAATGTATTCCATTAAAGTTATGAGTTACCTCATCAAAATTGTAATCAGTAACATATTCCAAGGGATTACGCAAACTCAGCAATGTATTCTGATTACTCTCAGATTACTTTGCCATATTTGAAGTATGCAGATACCGTACAGATAAGAAAAAGTGAAAAATTACAAAGTTTAGGAAATTTATTTCAGGTTTGCATACAAACACAAATTTTATTCTGTGTGTCGGACACCTGCCACTATTGCTGTCACTCTAACACAAGTATCTGTAATCAGAATACATAATTTTTTAGGTAACATGATGGAATACATATACTTTTTTTTGTATTTAGAATATGTAACGCTATTACAATTATTCTGTTATTACCCAACCCTGCGTGTGATTTTGAAGATCTAGGCATTTAAGCTAATTCTACTGTTTTACCCATTGTAAGTCACTCTGGATAAGAGCATCAGTTTAAATGTCAAAATGTAACTGTAAATGTAGATCATGTTGCCGGTTTATTCAACAGACAGGAATGTAAATTAGTAGGCCAGCAATCACCGCATCTGCCATCTGGTTCAATATATTGAAATTGGATGTCATCCACAATCCTCAGCCTCTTTTGCAGATTGCCTTCTGTTGATTTGCAGGTTGGCGATGAGATTGTGCGTATCAACGGATACTCCATCTCCTCCTGTATCCACGAGGAAGTCATCAATCTCATCAAGACCAAGAAGACCGTGTCACTCAAAGTCAGGCGTATGTCAACCACAAGCTCAGTAACATGATTTATGGTCATTAAACTGAAAAGTCTTAAACATTTATGGCATCATTTATTTGATATATGTCTTTGTTGTTTGTCTGTGCAGATGTGGGAATGATCCCAGTCAAAAGGTAGGATAATTTATCTGTTACTATAGCTGTAATTAGTTTCTTTGGGGTTGTTGTGTGGAATATTGTTTGTCTTGAGTAACTGTCAAGTTGGCAGCAGTGTACTGAGGTGGTTTTGCTGTACAGAGTTCACAATGTTCTCATTCTCTTTCCTCTTATCTCCAGCTCATCAGATGAACCACTCAAGTGGCAGTTTGTGGACCAGTTTGTGTCCGAATCAGGGGTGAGAGACAGTTTTTTTTTTTATTTCAGCAGTTTAAAAGCAATTTTATATCATTGGATTCTGAATTTCTGTCTGTCGTTTCTTCTGTCTGCCTTTGTTTCTTTCTCTCTCTCTCTCTCCCTCTCCCTCTCTCTCTCTCTCTCTCTCTCTCTCTCTCTCTCTCTCTCTCTCTCTCTCTCTCTCTCTCTCTCTCTCTCTCTCTCTCTCCCTCTCCCTCTCCCTCTCTCTCTCTCTCTCTCTCTCTCTCCCTCTCTCTCTCTCTCTGTACTGCCCCAGGAGAAGAAGAGCAGTGTGGCGGGCCTGGCGTCCATCGGAGGGAAGGAGATCAAGGAGAAGAAGGTGTTCCTCAGCCTGGTGGGAACCAAGGGAATGGGCATCAGCATCTCCAGTGGTCCAACCCAGAAACCTGGCATCTACATCAGTAACGTCAAGCCAGGCTCCCTTTCTGCAGAAGTTGGACTACAGGTGAGGCGCTCAAAATGACCCGAATGACTCTATGAACCTTTGAGACTCAAATACCCATTTTCCTGTCAACCGTTTCTAAGTCATATCCCAATTTTGTAGGCTGGAGACCAGATTGTGGAGGTGAACGGGGTTGAATTCACCAATCTGGACCACAAAGAGGTGAATTTTGTCTTTAGCATGGGTGTGATGCCAGTAGGAATTAAACTGCCTGTCATTGGCAGTGTTTGTGCCACGCTCAACTCACTGAGCTATAGGACGAGAGCCAAATTAGTATTTTACCAGCCAAATGATTTTACAATAGAAAATGGCCCTCCAAGGATGGTTGGTTATCCGCCAAAGTCGCTGATGGAGAAAACAAAGCCCAAATTAAGCAGTATTTGTCTGGAGCTGGTGATAATTTCCCACTCCAATAAAATAAATACAAAATATACTTTTACACACGAGCCTATTCTCCCTTATGTGGCTTCAGTGTGCCTACTATGGAGCACTGTCTTTCTAAGAGACTACGACCGTATTTCCCCTTACTTTACTCATGAAATATTATCTGATATATGTATCTGACCAATTTTCTGTCAATGCGTTCCCAGGCTGTGAGAGTCCTGAAGAGCAGCAGGAGTCTGACCATTACTGTTCTGACTGGCGCTGTAAGTAAAACTCTGCATCGTCTACATATTTCCATGGAGCCAGAGCAACTTAATCTATATTGTTATCTGTAAAAATCTCTCTTATGCAGCTCACTTCATTTAACACTTTTGCTTTGAGCAGGAGTTTTCTTGAATTCACTTGTAGATGCAAAATCTACAGAAATACATCATATACTGCTGAGATACAGATGATTACAACTGGATGTGAAACATTTCTCAACCCTTTAAACTTTAACAATACTGAATAAAGTGATTAGCATGGCCAGTCTTTTCTCACACGTACAATGCTCAAATTTAAAGTGAACTAGAGATTCCCAGGTTTCTGATGATATTAAATATGTTGTAATAATTAACAAAGTAATGTGGATAGCAAAGGTCTTAACGACGTCCCGCTTTATAATACTGGCATAGTGGCAATGGCCAAAAAAATAGTGTACAGATAAAATGGCTGGAAAATGTCGCTCTCTATTGTCATGCATATCCTTATAGAAAGCATTACAATTTGAGGATAAAGGATATGTGCATGGCATTGATTTATAGGATACAAATAAAAGCTGTTTATTTAACTTTGAAGCTACTCAAGGGAAATGTATTTAACTCAGAGTAAAAACCATTAAGGGATCATCGATTAAGGACCTGAAAAAACAAACGTCTGTCTTCTCCACTTAACATTCCTCTAGACTCAGACTGATGTGCCATTGTCTTTTTGAGACGTCACATTACCTAGTGCCTCTGTCTGGCTGTCTGACGGAGTGACATTTATCATGAGTCAAGTCATTTGCCAGGTTGCTTGCCTCTGGCCTCAGTGACTCGGTCTGTGTAATTCAGACAAGCAATCTCATCTCATTTACTATTCGCCGGGGTGGCTGTCTAAAGCATTTCTGTGAGTGTCTATGTGTGTGTGTGTGTGTGCACATACTGTATGCGTATGTCTGTCTATTGCCACACACATTCTACCATTATGAGTTATTGAAATTGAAGAGTTTATAAGAGTAATTGACAAGTCACAAAATGATTGGTGACATAAAAGCAAAACCTGAATCCTGTAATAAATATTAGTTGCTGTGTCTGACACCTCCATAAATACAGATCCACGGAAACACAAATAATTATGAATGTATACATTATAGTATTTCTAGTATACACTGTACACTTTTTCATATCTGACCACGGCATTTTATGCTAACATCCCCATAACTATCCATTACACACTAGGGCTGAACGATGTTGACAAAAAATCTAATCGCGATTATTTGACAGAATATTACAATTGCAGAGTTTTTCTTTTCTTTAAAATTGTTTAAAGAAAAGTGATTTTGTTAAAAAGAAAAAAGGAAGATGCAAGTGTGCAGGATTTACTGAGTTTGAGTATGATAATGGTTTTCAACAATAGTGTACTTGATTCATGGACCAAAGATTACCCAGAGGTCTAAAACACCTTGTTTAGAAATCCATTTTGGACGCCTCTCTCTCTTAAGTAATGTCCAAATGTCTTGGAAATTGCAGAAGTTCATATTGCGATATTTTTTTTAGATTAATTGTTCGGCTCTATTATACACTATTGAGAGCTTGCTTGTATACTACAGACATACAGGTTTCTTTTTGTCTCTCTGACCCTCTGCCTGCCTGTCCTCCCTCAGGGCAGCGAGCTGTTCATGACGGACGAGGAGCGTCTTGCTGTGGAGGCCCGCAGGGAGCTGGACAGGCAGGAGCTGATGCACCAGAAGCGTGTGGCGCTGGAGACCAACAAAATCGTCAAAGAGCAGCAGGAGAAGGAGAGGATGTGAGTAGACTAAAAATCTAAGACTAAAAATATCTACTTCCTTGACCTGATCCCGATCAAAAAGACACAGTGGAGATCATATGGAGACATGTCATGGTTGAATGGTCCAGTAGAGGAAAAGTTACTGACAGTGACAACCCATGCTATGATCATTAACCTACTGCTCCACCATTGACAAGGTAGAAAATTGCTTGATATACTTGCATACTGTAGTTTAGTCCAATTTTTGAAATGGCATTAATTTGAAGACATGTCCCCCTTTCAGATGCCAACGGTGATAATAATAGCATTTCTATTTACAGCTAATGAGCGAGTGCAGTGGATATACAGTATATGAGGTTTTCACTCACATACTCCTTGCACACATACAAAAAATGCTGGGAGCAAAGTGGCTTCGCCTCTGGCTGCCCCACCACCTACTGCATCCTCACCCTCAGATTACTAAATGGAAAGACAAGTGAATAAAAAGAAGCCCCTGTAACCCATGGACAAGCTCTCTGAACTCTCCCGTCACCTCGACTTCAAACACCTCATCAGGATTGCATGCCCAACACAACAATAAAACAGAGTGCTGGGCAAGGCGCTGTTTTCACCTGAGTTAGAGCCTCTCATCGTCTTCTGTTCAGCCATCTTGCGTCTGTACCACATAGGGATCAATACCTTGTCAACCTGGGAGTTGGACCGGAACAGGACAGAATGGAGAGCCAGATGTTGAGGTGCAATGTTGTACAGAATGAGCCAAGATCAGTGGCTGAGGTTAAAGGAGTAATGGAACGTGCTACACTACATGTCTTTGCAGCCACAGAGAAAGTGAACAGGCGCAGCAGCTATTTTTCATTTGAGGATAAACACTGAGGATCTCAGCATAATGTGTTGCTTGCTAGTTAGGGTCACTATGTAGATTAATTTAAATTCAGTTTTCCAAATCATTCGCACATTTTCCCTGCACAGAATGCACACTTAGTTTTCTTGGTGCTTTCATGTCAGAATAATTGGGCTGCATGTCATGTGTTCCAGGGTTGACAGTACGTCTCCATCTCAGGCATAACTTAATTCATACATATTTATACACTGTGTCGTATGAACAGACTTGTGGGTTTTATGTTGAGGCCTGTGTGTTTGTTCATGTTTTAACAGGAGAAAGATGGAGATTTCTCAGAAAGCTGCTGAAGAAGAGGAGCGCTATCGGAAGGAGATGGAGAAGTATGTTTGCAACCCATGTTGGGTCTTCATTGTTCATTCTGCTGAAAACACACATATCTACAGCACACATAAAGATCATTTTAAGTACCAGTCCGGTGAACATGAACAAAATGAACAAAATGAACAAAATAGATCTGGTTGAGCCACACATATTGGACATCTTTGTTCTCTCTCTCTCTCTTTCTCCTCTCTCTCTCTCTTTCTCTCTCTCTCTCTCTCTCTCTCTCTCTCTGCTCTGTAGGATTGAGGCTGCGGAGAGAAAGCACAACAGAGAGTGGGAGGAGGACTGGGGAACCAGAGACCGGGCCAAGAGCCCCAAAAGCCCCAAGAGCCCCAGAGGCCCAAAGAGCCCTTCTCCTGCCCCGCCTGAGATAAAAACCACCCCAAGCCCCAAGTCCAAGAGCTCTCGTAAGAACACTAGACAGAATCTACCTGTCTTACTGAAATGCATGGATCCTCCATCTACTGTATAGCGATTGTGTGGTCTTTCTTACTTCTGATACCATAGAGTTCTGACATAACAGTGCTCTATTTCATTTAGAGAATCCACCCTGCTTATAATAGACAGACACAAAAGACAGATTGATCAGTATATAGATATAGACAGTAGCAACAAACTTGGGGCACAACAAATAATATAAAACACAATAATAAAAGACAAGAAAGACATAAAAATGCTGCAGTCACCCCCGCTACAATCACCGACCTACTGACACATCAACATACGACCCTATTATTTACAGTCTATGCAGATGATAACAATCACAATGAACGCTGTGCTGCCTCCAATACAAATCATCATTTGCTACAGTAAGCAAAAAACACTGTAAATTCTGTGTCCCCCCTATACAGTGCATATCAAGAAAGATATTAAGAGATATGTCTAGCACATATACAGTCTATTTAATATAACTAATATAGTAGTGGATACTGAAATGATCAACCTGATCGATGGCATGGTAGTTCAGTTCTATCCTCTTTGCCTGTGTTTTCACCCTGTTTCCCCTCTTCCTTTCTCTTGCATGGTCCTCTGTCTCTTCCCTCCTGTGTGCCGTGCTGCCACCACTTTACACTCTCTCCTCTAAGCCAATGGAGCCAGCTTCTTCCCAGAGGAGGATGAGGAGGAAGAGCAGGGCAGTGAAGTGAGTCTGGAGCCTCTCAGTTCATCATCACAGATGTTGTGGGAAGCTGTTCATGCAATCCAGCGTACACACAACTGTCTTGATTTCCTTTGACAACCAGATGTAACCATTGGAGGAAGCTTTTTCTGATTCCGTTCCACCATTTAGCCTTAAATCTTGCTAGACACTGCTGAAAATGAAGAAACTGACACTGGCAACTGGGATCCAGCTGTTGGAAGATGCTTTTTTGCATAACTTAAAAAAGAAATTGGCATATTTTAGCTTTAAATTCTGCTGCATCTGCTGTTTCCAGAGACTGACAAGATGACTTGAATAGAACAGGCTCAAACTGTTTCTTTGTATTTCCTCTTTGTGTGCTGTTGAGTGTGTTGTGGCTCTTTAGCATGGTGTTCCACTTTCCAAAACTGGATACAGTGATTGGGTTTAATTTAACATGGTTGTGACCTTGATCTGTGTACATCTTCCTCTTTAGCGTTTGGCTGGTTTTATCGATATGAGGGGAAGCTGCCAACACTCCGCAAGGTATTTTCAGTTGCCCGAGTTCAGTGTGCTGTGAGTGTAGCTGCAAAGAAATTTCTATCTGTCTTAATTGGTTCCATGTCATCATGGCAATGTGGTTATTACATATTTCGGAATAGAGCTTTCCTTTATGGGGTTATTGATGAAAAATTCAAGTTGTTTGCTGCCTTATCAATCTTATAGGTGATGCAGATGTCCCTCTGCATACTCATATATGGTGTCATTAGGTATCCTTGCATGTCATGTTGAGTGGTTTGGAGTGCTGCAGTTGTCTGTCCCCTGCTTTTTATAATGATTTGGTGATGCATGGACTGATGACACCTCAGAAAGGAGAGAAGAAGAAGAAAAAGAAGAAAGTCTCCAACACAGACACACTCCAGGAGCAGAGGAAAAACAAGAAGGAGATGGAGTTTGAGCTGAAACTGGCCAAGGAGAAAGAAGAGATGTACGAACGAGAGAAGCAACTGAAAATCAGTAGGCTGGTCCAGGAGGTACGAAAGAAGGGTTTAACGAGATTAGATACTAAAGTGGAATGGATTTTCTGTTCAGTATTGAATCAGGTGTCAAGGCGAGTTAAACCATTTGATTTTTATGATGTATTGCCATGGCAACATAAGTGAGGTTAACTTGGCTGGCACGTTTTCCAGTTGTGGCTTTGACTACTACTTGCAACCTTGTTGTATGGCTGTGAGCGATGTACTAATAGTTCTGAGCACTTGAGCATGAGTGACTGATTCCTTGTGCGTCTCAGCCGTCGTGACCTCTGACCCCGCGTGGCTCTGCCTCTGTGCCAGGTTTCAGAGACGGAGAGAGAGGACCTAGAGGAGTCTGAGAAAGTGCAGCACTGGGTGGAGCGTCTTTGTCAGACTCGGCTGGAGCAGATCTCCTGTGTGGAGACTGAATCCCCGGAGGTACAAAGACAAACCTCCTCTGTCGAAACCTCTCTCTGCGTTGACATCTCTTCAGTGATGTGCTATCTTTCCATATAATGTTATATGTTATACTTATAGGCCACCTATAAGTTTTCTGTTTTTGCAGTTTCTTAACAAGTAGTGAGTCATATATAGATGAATAGTGCTGTAATAGCATATAATTACTGTAGTGTTCAAAAGTTCAAAAATGCTTTGCGTGAAATCTTTAGCTGTCAAAAATTTGGGATTCTTCAAAATTGATACCTGTAGTCCCTGCTATCGGGATTGCAACCATTCTGTTTTAGGAAAAGTAAACAAAAAAATGCACCGCTGTGCCATGTTGCCACTCATTTTACTTTGGAAGTTGTTAAGTTGCACGTTTTATATGATTATTAGTTGGAATTTTTATGTACACCTACTGGTCACTGCTAAAGATAAGCTCTTTTCCAGGAAGTAAAAGCAATGGGATTTTGATACAAAAATGTAAGGAAGTAAATGTGTTGGCCATTTTTTGTTTCATAACACTATGGCTTTAAGCTTTCCCCGCCGCGCTCTCCTGCCTCTGAGCCCAAGGTGAAGCGTTTCCCCGGCGGCCTCCACCTGGCCACCACTGACCTGGACGACATCAACCTGGACGATGTGGACCAGAGCCTGCGGGGCCCTATGAAGAGACTGGCCCCCACCCAGCCCAGCACCAGCCATCCCCCACCCCCGCTGCCTCTCCCTCCACCCTCGCCCAAGCTGCACCCCACTATCCCCGACTACTCCCCTCCCCCCCCTCGGCCCTCCCCGCAGCGCCGCCCCCCCTCTCCGCCCGCCGCCAGGATGCCCCCCTCGGCCTCATCCACCCTGAACTCCAGGGGGCGCAGGCCTCACCCGCAGCATCACCCGCCCCAGCCCCAGCCTCCGCCTCCCCAGCCCCCTCCTCCTCCCCCCTCTTCCTACCATTATCCACCTCCACCTCAGTCGTCTTGGCCCCCTTCCTCCCCGCAGCCCGCACCCCGGCCTCCCCCTCCGCCGCCGCCTCCTCCTCCCCCGCCTCCCCCTCCCCCTCCGCCTCCACCTCAGCAGCACCCTGAAGACAGGATGGGCACCCTGCCTGGTGGGTACCGCCAGCATCATCACCACCTGCAGCACCCTCCCAGTCCCCCAGAGCACAGGAGCGAGTGGGAGGCGGGCGGCTATCTCCCGAGGGGCGGGATTTACTCCTCCAACACCAGCGAGATGTCCTACCCCTCCAGCCCCAAGGTTGGAGTTTCCCGTGTGACAGAAATGATGTGTTGGACTGGCTTGACTTCTGAATGCCTGCTTTCCTTTTGGTCTTTTCCCTCAGTTGACACATCACAGACTTGAGTGGCTTGATTGATAGATGGCAGTGATCTTTTTTTTGTGGAGTCAGTCCACAAAGAAAAGTTGCATCAGCAATTTAATAGAAACATGGAGAGGGCGTGGAGGAGTTTATGTATTTTCGATGCTGTAGGGCTTTTAATACATGAGTTTATAGGCATGTTCTGGTTTATTATGTATTGGACATGGAATGTTCTATACATGAAGGCAGAGCAATATGCAGAATTAGTGTGACTGAATGGTGCGGTCATTGATTTCCAATTCTTTTCTACCAGAGGAAAATGCATTCAGAGATGTAGTTAGTGGTTATCGCTGTTTTCTAGTAGCTCTGTGATTTGTTACACTGAGTGTAGTATTGCATTGTGTGTGGTTTGTAGTGGGATGAGATGTGGGAGTTTTATTTGATAATGTTGCATGCTGATGAAAGCAAGAATGGAGTTGAGCCTCCAAGATGAGCTGACGCTGTGTGTGTGCAAGTAATATTTGAAGTAGTCCTATGGGCTATGCATGGGATGTTTTTGAAATCTCAGTGATGCTGTGATTCCTGAGCTAATGTGAGTGTGTGTGTGTGTGTTGTAGTGATATTCCTGTAGCGTTCTGTAACTGCCAGGGTTGACTGTATTTTACTGTGGTTCAGGTTATGAGAAATACTTCCCATGCCAGTCGTATATCTACTTCAAGCAGTGCCTTGGTAAGCCTCTCTCTGTGCAATTAATATTGCAAGCACTCCTTTACTCCCTCTTTTTCACAGATATTCAATATTATGAGCTGAATAAACTGTATAATTCTACTAAAACACGTTCAACCCGTTGGGGTATTTATTTGCTGGCTCTGCTTCTCATCTCACCACTCTCTGGTTGCCTTGAATTTTCCTGACTTGATGACTTGTGTAAACTTCCTGTTTGAATACAAACCTACCCTCTGGTGTTGCATGGGAACATGGTCTTTCCCCAATAGCAACTAGCTCCTAGTCCGCCCAACCAGAGGCGTCAGATGGCCCCTGTTATGTCTAAGCCTGTCATGCTGCCCCAGTCCCAGACCCACCGCCCAGAACCACACAGACCTGCCCTCCGCTCTGATGGCATGGTAAGAAACACACTCCACTGCTGTCACCTCCTCCATGCACAAAACTTCCAACTTTGTAGGGTTATTTGTAGGCACAAAGGCATTTTACACAGTGTGCCATCGTCTGGCTGAATAATTAATCCCTGCCTCTTTAACGAGTCCCAGTGAGTCAGGGAAACAGACAGAAACTGTGCAGTGCCATGATGGATGATCCCTCTCTGTGTGGCCCTGGACTCTCCAGCTGTTTCACAGACAGGCAATCTGTGGTGATTAAATCACACCGGGGAGCCATTCCTCCTTCCTGTCAAATATAACCGCTAATGAAATACAGGAGATTATATGTTTTTCAACCTTTATTTATCCAGGGAAAGTCGACTGAGCGTTCTTGCAGTTTTCTAGCAACACTCTGCTTCACATTAACACAGTTGCAAACATTCACACCTGGGAGCTGCCAGTGTGACCGCAGTCTTCCTCTGTTGGCCACTGAGCCGCTCCACTGGAGAAGACGGAGGTCAAATTCTTTGCTCAAAGGCACCTTGACATCAGTCGCTGAGGGAGAGGAGCCCCTGCCTGCGTTTTCCCAGCCAGTCTGGGTATTCAGCCTTCTGGTCACAAGCTCATTTTACACTAATAAACTATTAGTTCTACTGGTATTAGAGTTAGGTTTCAGGAGTCAGGATACAATATTGTTACAACCCAGCTCAAGGAAGTAAAAAAGAGGGGAGACATACGCCAAAGTAAAAGTTAAAACAATGATTTATTAACTAAAACTAAGGGGTAAACAAACACAAACTATATCAAACCAAAAGAACAGAACAAAAGGTGTACATAGATGAAGAGGGAAAGTACGGAGCCCTGCTGGGGTCACATGGCAGAAAAAAAAAACTTGATGTGTAAATCTGTGCGAACGGATTTGTAAACTGTGCGTACGGATTTCTAAACCGTGCCCTCGGATTCACAATACAAATCCGTTCGCACAGTTTACAAATCCGTTTGCACGGATTTACACATCAAGTTTTTTTTTCCTATCATGTGACCCCAGAGGGGCTCCGTAGACACTGATGGTCTGAAGGCTTTTTAAGCCCAAGGAGTCCACCAGGCCCAGGTGCACTCCATCAGTGCTGATGACAATCCCGCCTACCAGGCTCCTGTATGACAGACAAAGACAAGCCAGCAGAGCGGGAGGGTCATCACAATATGCATCTCATAACTTTAATCAAAAATATTGGCATTTCAGAAGATACATGTTGAATGAGGTTATATGTTCGTTAATGGCCTTTCTCTGATCCTGTGTTGTAGCCCCCAGAGATTGCTGAAGCGGATGGTGCCTTACAACTCGTCTTTTAAATCTAACAACAAGAGACAAGTAATCCATACCTCACACCACCTCCGTTTCTCAATAAATTACTCTTGAGTGCTTTCCTCCCCTTCCTCTCTCTATATATCCATTCTCTCCACGCTCTCATGTCAGATTTCCTGATGGTCTCAGCGATGGGTCTCCCTTTATTTTTCAACCCGTCAATTTTCTGTAGGCTGCATCAGTGCCTTTAGGTACAGTTCAGAAGCTCATGCATATCTGCGCTTTTATTGATTTGGAGCAGACAACGCTGTGAACATACAGTGTGGGAATGCATGACAGAGTGTTTTGCTTTTACTGCTGTTATTGTTTTTGGTCTTTACTGGCAACACACTGTTTGTATGTCAAGGATCGTCTTGTAAAGGCTTGATGGATGCAGTCTGTCTCTACATGTTTTGGCACAGTGTACATTACTGTTATTCAGGAATGTGGTTGTCATTCTTAACTTAGTGTTTGCGTTACTCTGCTCAGGCTATCAGGATAATCTGTATTCCAGTTGTTTGCAGATTGTGCCCTTTTCAAGTACCTGCATTGTGCACCAGTCTCATTGAGATTAGCTTTGGTTCAGTCAGATCCAATAAATGCTAATTTATTCCCGCTCCGGCTGCTGTCTCCAGCCACAACAAATTGATTATTTACAAATGGATTGTTTTTTATTTTTAAATGGAAGACATCTCCACAAGAATCGGAAATGAGCTGTTAGGCAGATTGTGTGTTTTCTGCAGGGACACACAGAGAGAAAAATGGGTCTGTGAGTCATGTGGATAGATGTGCTCTATCTCTCTGAGAGCCTTGTTCTTTTTTCCCTCTGCTTCCTGTGAGATTAAATAGCTCTTGTCCTCGTTTGAAAATTAGGGATGTTTTTCTTTGTTTGTGTGTTCCTGTGAATTAATTTTTGTCATGAAAAATGTAATTAAATTAAGATGTGAGCGTGCTATTCCAGTTTATTGTGATTCTGCCCATGGTTTCCTTGTTTATACAGAGAGGTATTACAACTTTACCATACAACTGGTTGTCAAAGGAAATATAGCCATCCAACTTTCACCTCACCCAATGACTGATTACATGCCAAGATGTTTTATATACGTCAGCTGTTTTAGCCTCACCAGAGATTTTCTGTGACATCACTGTTTCAGAGTGACAGCTATCTTCATTAAATGTCTTTGTGTCATGTTTGCTAATCCCCCACTGACGTATTGACCTATTTAATGAGCTGTGTGTTGATTCTCTTTCAGGGATTTCAGAAATATGTGGAAGACTTTGATCCCTACTCAATGGTATTGTATGCCTGCGTTTGTCAATACTAGATCAATGCAGCAAATGCACTGAATCTTTAAAATCAAAGCGGCTCTTGGCTCTTGCTAATTGGAGAGCAATGTAAACATTGTGACTTCTCCTGAATGAGGATCTGTTAACCACAACACAATTGTTACAAAGCCACAAAAGTTTGTTAAAGTTTGTAACTTAAACAAACTTTAATTTGTCATTGACCTTATTCCCAATGGAGGCCATTTTTAACTTACATCACACTGGGAAAACTCTACTCAGAAGACTGGCATGTACAAAGACTAGTGTTTACTTCAGCACATAAGTGACGACTTCAGATAAACAGTTATCAAATTAGCTAGCAATAACTACGACTGCTTGAGTTTAACAGGGAAGTTAGCTACTAGCTAGCTACCTAGACTAGATTGGTAGCTAGCAAATATGACCTTAAAAATGTGAACCTATCCCTCCAGATTCTTGAGATCCATCCTTGTCCAGTTCCAGACGTTTGTATGATGTGTGTGGGCATCTTAGTACACAACAGAAGGACAGCTGGGCTGTAGCCTACTTGCTCTTCTGGGTTTCAGTCTGAGTATAAGTTAAAAAATGGCCACCATGGGACACAGCCCATTGCCAATTTGTTTGTATTAGAGAGCTTTCACATTGTTTCCAAATGTAAACCACCAGTGGCATAGATGGAATATTTCCAGTCCATTGTTCTATTGTTGAAAATGACCCTGCAACTTTTCAGAGAATAGCAAGCAATTCCTTATGTTGGCACCTCAGTAGATTCATTCAGTGCTTACAATGCAACTGCAGTGCGATTTTGTGCTATTGTCCTCTTCTTTCCTTCTCCCTTTGTCCCCCTTTCTCAATAGTTTCTCCTCAGAGCAAATAGCTGGCCGAGAAGTGAGACTACTGAAAATCAAAAAGGTAACAACTGTATCTTCTGCATTTGCTTCACCTAACTCAGTTTATTCACAAGAAAGGAATCTCACTCAGCTCACTTTCCTCTAGAAGAATGATTTTTACAGTATGACTTAATAAGCTGAAATCCAATGTCTTTTTTTCCCTGCCATTTTTAGGCTGGACAACTTGACCTGGCTCTGGAGGGGGGCGTAGACTCACCCTTGGGAAAGTTAGTGGTATCTGCAGTGTATGAGGGAGGCTCTGCAGACAAGCATGGTTAGTTGTTCATTTATTATTTGATATTTTCATCTTTTAACTTCATGACAAGTTGACTTGAGTCCAAATTAAAACTTGCTGTTGCCAGTGGAAAGTTGTTTATGACTACAATGTTCAACAGACGGTGCGTCTCTTTGTCTTCCTGTTGTAGGTCTTATTAAAATCCTTTCTGAGGGAAGCACTGCAGCATAATTTAACCCCTGTGCAATACTCATGGCAATTTTAACCACATGCAATATTTATGGCATTACGCTAAAAGATTTTGTGAGCTGAAAGTAAAATATGTCAGATATGTCAATTGTGCATATGTATGTGCAAGTGTGCATGTGTGTCTGTGTGTGTGTGTGTGTGTGTCTTTGTATGTCTTTCTGATTATATCTTTGTTGTTTATGCCCCTGTATTTCTTGTGTTTATTAAGACATATATAAATACATTTTAAATGCGCGTGTGTGTGTGTGTGTGTGTGTGTGTGCTCTGTGTGTGCTGTGTGTGTATCTTGATGCCAATAAAAAATTTAAATGTTCTTGTTTATGACTGCATGTAAAATCTCTGCTAGTTGATGTAGACTACACTGTACACTTCTCTATGCTAAAAAATAAGTTGTCTGTGTTTGGTCTCATGTGACCTAGTAGCCATTCAAGCTAAATCTAACCTTAGGCAATATGTTTTTTACTAAGAACACATTTAATATTCAAAATATCATTCCTATAAGGTCTATGGTCAGGACTGACTGGGCTGACTGTGATGTGTCTGTCTCCAGGTGGCGTCGTACCCGGGGATGAGGTCATGGCTGTGAATGGGAAGATCCTGATCGATGCTTCACTGACCGAGGGACAAAACTCTCTGGCCAGAGCCTGGAATAGTGGAGGGGTGCGATTCAGATTAGAGTGAAACATAATGCCTTACGCCTGTTCCTAAAATGGATCTATTTACTGTAGGAGTTACAGCTGAAGGGCTCTGTATTGATTATGCTTCAACCACATCACCCTTGATCGATTGTTTGTGCTTTCATTTGTATTTGCTGTCACACTCTGATTTGCAGCCTTATATATTGGTTCAGTCAGAAGCTGCATTATATACTGTAAATCCAGTGTGAAAGAGATTAAAGCAAAACAAACAAGGCTTTTCTTTTTGTCTTTAGGACTGGATTGATCTTGTGGTAGCAGTGTCCCCCTCCAAAAGACTATGAAGATGAGGTGTAAGTACTCCTGTTTATGTATTAAATTTTAGTCATCAGTTATTCCCATATCATCGCATTTTCCTAACCATTTAAATGCACAAGTCTGGAGCATTTATGTGATCATTAATATAACGAAGTGATCGTTTAATGAAACAGTTAAACCAGTATGTGATAATTAGCCTATATGACTTTGTATGTGTCTGTGTGTACGCACGTGTCTACCAGCCCTATGTCAGCATCAGTCAGTCCCCACTGTGAACAGAAAGGTGTTTGAAGGCAGTGCGTCAGTGTACAGACATGGCTACCTGCTCCAGCTCTAGCTCTCCCTCTCCTCCCTCCTCACCCTCGTCCTGGTAATCCACGTAGTCTTCAACCAGCCCCTTCTTCACCGCACGCCTGAGAGGGGATGTTTGGTGTGGCTGTTTTTTGTTTGGCCCTATTTTTTTTTGGCTTGCTTTTTACTTGAGCACATGTGGACAGTCTCTCTGTCAATCAGAAATGACAAACATGCTAAAAAAGAGTTTCATGGTATTTTGTCCCTCAGCTTTTGATTTGGCTTGTTAACTGGAGTGATAATAGATTTATTTACACTACCAGTCAAAGGTTTGGAAATACCACATTTGTCTTTATTTTTACTATTTTCCACATTTTAGAATAATAGTGAAGACATCAAAACTATGAAATAACACAAATGGAATTATGCAGTGACCAGAAACGTGTTAAACAAATCAAAACTATCTTATATGTATTTTAGATTCTTTAAATTAGCCTCCGTCTGTTTTGATGGAAAGGAAAAGGCTTCGGAAAGAAATTCATACATATACATCAACTTCACTATATTCCTTTATTTGTCTAAGGAACAAATTTCAAACATTTAAGCATAAACTTTTAGATCAAAATGGCTTTAAGATAATGAAAAGCATAGTGCATCCAATCAGGTGTGTCCAAACTTTTGACTGGTAGTGTATATATTACTTTTCCAGCTCGGAGCACAAAGTCATTTACATTAAAAAACCTTGTTTATAAAAAGCAAGCATGACAGTGAATGTATAGTTTGTTTTTTTGGGGGGGTAGAAATGTCTCAGGATGATTTCTCTTATTGCTGCAGTACGTGCTTTATCACACAGATATGTCCTTTAAGTGAAGACATCTGCAACTAATGTGAAGAATGGCCCATCCCAACATATATCTGCCAAATCCTGACACAGAGAGCCATATATAAACAAATATGTAGATGCGTGGCCTCTGTGGTATTGGTCCCCTGCGTCATCAGGTCATGGACGCTCATAAATGCAGCCTAGACTCCTGCCGGCCTTCAGCAGTTGTTCTGATTGATGTTGTTCCAAGGGACTGTTACATGTTCTGATGTAGAGTTAGTAGTAAGTGATACTGGGTGATACTGGGTGACACTGGGTGATACTGTAGCAATCAATAGGATTTCCACTCTGCTACGGAAGCTGCTCTTGTGGTCCCAGGGTTTAATTTGCTCTAATTGAGTGATAGAGTTGATTATTGACTGTTTGAAAAAGTCCAATTCAAAATATTGTGGGCCAGACCTATCACCATATTATAATTCTTTTTTAGGTTGCCTTGTTAAAATTCTAAAATGCCCAAGAGATTGCTGGGTTTTGTTGTTTGAATCCTTGAATACATTTAATCATTTTTTAATGAATGCTTAGAAATCCTGGGCTCCACTTCAAACCCTGAACATCCCGTGTTACAAAACTCACCTGCATGTGTGACGGTCTGTCGTGTTTTATGTGCAGTGAATAAAGCAAGCATGCTGCAAAGAGTTTTGCTAATGCATACGTACCTCAGAGGTATGGGTGGTATTAGCACTAGCACTGAACTACATTTCTGCAAGTTGAACAAGTTTTATGTAACTGATAAAAGTAGATCTGACTGAATTCCATCCTGTTGATTAACTTTTCTCTGTTGTTGTGCAGAACGTTCTTCTAGTCGCATCAACTGCCTGCCAAACAAACCACACGGATCAAGGAGAAACTTTTCATTTTTGACGATTCCTTCAGCATTCGCCTTCTTCTCAATCACAATCAAATAATACTGTACACTTCATTTTCAAAACCTCATGTAAACAAACAAGCACAAAAGTGGTCTTTGACCGAGACTGAGACCTTCCATCCACTTGGCCAGAGATCTTCACAACATGCAGTCGATGTGCAGTCTGTGTCTTGTTTTGTGAAGGAAGCACCTGACAATATTTAGTGCTGTCCAATTATCCTCCTCACCTCTGACAAACCTGGACAGAGTTTTCCCCATTTGGACATGCATAGCCATGATTTGTAGCTGAGAAATTGGAAATCCCATCACATGGTGGATCTCATCTGTCAGTGTAACAACAAACCCTGAGGGGCAAACTGTAATCAATACTCCACCTCTGTAATCTGCCTTTTTAAAGACCAATAAATGATTGTTGGGTCTGTCTGTGGTACTGATTTTCTGCTCTCTGCCCTTTATTTTCCCATTTGCCTTTTTATTATCACATTCCTTGACTCAGTGATGTAGTGGTATCAAAAAGGTGAGTAAACTACGACCTCCACTTGGTGATCATCACAAGGCAAACAACCACCAATATAAGCAAAAATCAATATTTTCACAAAAGCATTAATTTATATACTCTATATATTCCCTTTAGAGTTAGAGACCCTATCATGTAACTCAAATCAGTTTAATACTACTTACATGTGAATCTACATCACAAAGATTTATCTGCCTTGAAAGGTGGATAAACTATATTCCATGCATGAACAGGTGGGTAAACAAAATTAATGTGGGTTTCCCCTACATTGCATCCCTGCTTACGAGGGGGAAAATGCACAAATTCTGTATCGATTTGCCTCTTCAATTCAAGCCGTATTGTTTTCTATCTATGTCCACAGGGGGCAGTAGTGTCCCTCCTCATCACAAGCTTTATACAACCCATTTCACTGAATGGAGAGCCGCCACAATGGCCATTACAACCCTACCATGAATGAATATGAGCTTATATTTCATTACAAACGGGTCATGTGAGTTAATTGTGGCTTAAATCGATCAATCCAGAGCCGCGCAGTAGGTCATGCTGGATTTCATGTAGGCCTACTGCTGCTGGGCAGCATCCCACTAAGCTGTTATATAATCACTATGTGCAGGCATCAGTTCATGATGGCATACGTGACTGATGTCTGTTGTGAGTTTAAGCGTCGCATCGAGCGGGTTTGTCCACTACTACACTAGTCGACGGCTCATGTCAGGAGCCAAAGGTGGCCTCGGGTTGAAGATCTCCCCCCTTCCTCCTCCTCCTCCTCCTCCTGCTCGGTACCCGGGTCCAGCACCGCGGACAGCTCCCTGCGTCCACCCGTCACTCACTTCCAGCGTCTTCTGTTCGCCAAGTGATGGACTGACAAACACGAGCTGGAGAGCAAGAAGTCGGCTGCACTCTGAGCACATGAGATTTCAATTTTTCAATCAGACTGGGGTTTCTTTTTCTTTTTTCAGTTGCTTTTACATCCAAGTGAGCCACTACAAGACTCACCATGTCTTAGGTGCCTGGGTATAATCCGTGCTTTTACTAAAACATTGCGTTTCGTGTTTTTTTTTATTTTTTATTTTATTTTTTATTTTTTTTGCGACTATTTCGACAATCCTGAACATTTTCTGGGAGTCAGTGAAACGCCGTTGAAACACAATGATCTCACGATATAAACCGGTAAGTGCATGTGGGTGTGTAACTCACTGATCGATATCTTCAGTTTGAATAAACATAGCTAGCTTACACCTATATATAGGATATAACCTGAAAGGTAAAAATACGGCTTAAGATTTTATAGACATGTGCAGTAGTGTAGCATTATATTTGCATACTTGGCATCATCCTTTTGAAACATTCCTCAATTAGGCTACGTGTATAATTAAACACTGGGGACAACTATTAGAGACCTGCACTTACACAATGCAGATTCCAAGGCCTGTTCAATAACAAATGCTGTGTGATATCGAGTCATAATTTAGATCCCCTGGATGTAGTCTACTGTAATAGGGTCACAAATCATCCGGATTCACTCTGGGCTCATTTCTAGTAGAGACTGAAATAGCTTCCTGGGTGTGTGGCTGTGGTGTGTTTTGTTCTTGGCAGGGCTGTCTTAGTGTAAAATCTCTCATAGCCAGAAGGAGAGCATTTTTACAAAAGAAGGGTTGGAGTATAAGTCTGTGTGTGTGTGTGTGTGTGTGTGTGTGTGTGTGAGAGAGAGAGAGAGAGAGAGAGAGAGAGAAAAGAAGGAGATTCACTTGTATGCCACTAAATGATGCATGATTCATCCTTCACCTCTGACCCTCAGCTTACTCCCACAGAAGGGAATATCACTCTGTACATCAACAGTACATGCACACACACACACACACACACACACACACACACACACACACACGCACACACACACACACACACACACAGACACACACACACTATCCCACCAAGGGAGTCACTTACTTGGCATCTGTCTGTATCTGGTTTTGTGGAACAAGATGCACTAGGCTTGAGAACTATCCACACACACACACACACACACACACACACACACACACACACACACACGCACACACACACAGTGGTGTCAATTCAGTAGCTGTGTACTGTACTGTGTGGGACCTTTCTAATAATCAGTGATTTTAGACAATAATAGAGATACTGTCAAGGTTCCAGATGGATCTGTTTGTCCATACTGTAGTGCCTTGTTATCCAGCTAGGTATACTTAAAAAAAAAGTGCTTATAGTGCCTGGGCTCTCTCAGCTCTTCCACTCGTCCTCCTTTCAGATCTGCACACTCTGATGGTTCAAACTCCCCCCAGGCAATCTCATAATGGACCGTACTAATCTGTGATGTAGGGCACCACAGAGCCATAACCAGCCAGTTATCTGAGCTGTGAACATGATAATATTTAATTGTCTATACAGTTCCTAGACAGCCAGACATGCATTCTAATTTAGTTGCTGAACCCCAACTGGCCCGACATCGGGTTAATCTGTGCTGCACTATGCCATTTTAATTAACAGATCATTTGTGGTTGTTTGTGTAGTTAATGCAAATTTTCCACATCAATCTTCCAGGTTTATCTTGATTTCACGCAACTGTTTACTGTCTGCTGGTGTAAACGTGGTTTCCCATGCATTCCCACGCAGGGAGGTGTGTGATGTGGGACAGGAAGAGAGAGAGTGGAGCTGCAGTTGTTGTGTTCTCCTCATCCTGGGTGTTGAGATGAGAGGTCAAGTATCAAGTCTAGCAAGTCTGTGCCTGGTGTCTCTTTACCCATCCACATGTCTCATCATTTACAAGTAACATTTGACCTTCTGTGTGTGTCAGAACTGTGTGTCTTCTCCACAGCAGCCTCTTACAGGGCAACACCTGTGTAATTATTTTTTTTTGCCCATGAAAAGTCTAAACTGATGTATTTCCCACAGTCAGAAGCTGCTACTGCTTGTTCTGCTGCAGGTTTGTCCGACCTCCTGGAAGTCATAGGCTCCCATAGTTTTCAAAAGTAAGTTTGCAGAGACATACTGCTGTTTGTGATGCAGCCTAGTTATTCAGCCACCGCTGTGTGATTGCAACTGCAATGTTGCAATCGTATGAAAAGTAAATCCGTTCAGCCAGAATTTAATGTGAAATGATCATTGCTAGATGTTGCCTCACACTCTGCCTTAAATTTTCTTTTGCCTTTAAGTAACAGTGTGCAGTAATGGAGAAAGTGTATTTGAGTTCTCAGTTTAAAGTCATTATATTAGTCAAGGCAGCAGTATGTCTTTGCTGTTTTTAATGTATTTTTTTAAATCAATGGGAGCCTATAAACCTGCATTAGAACAGACTGTATAGTCTCTGACTGTGGCAAATACATCAGTGGGTTTAGACTTTTCATGGGCAATAATAGGAAAAACTAAAATGATACCGGTTATCCCAGGTTAACCATGGAATGGGTGAAAAAATGGGCTGAAGGACTGTTTCTGATGGGTCCTCAAATGAAAAGAGTGCTAGTATTCTTTAATGAGCCTGGATTCTCAGTTTCAGTGCCGGGATGAAAGAGAACTGTGGCTCTCCAGCTCATTTTAACAAGTGCAGGATCACAGTTTGATGTCAAGTTCAGAGTCGCTGAACTACTCTGTGCTTTTTGTTCCTTCTTCATGGTGCATTATTTCTGGATTAGGGGGAACTTTAATGCACTATTGCACAATACCATGCATGTAAAAGAGCAGAACAGTGTGTATGTAAACACTGATGGAAACTGCTCATTACATTGAAGCTTATCTCTGCGCTGTTATTGTGTGAAGGTCAGTATAAGCTGAGCGTGGCGTGGATTACATGATATTTAAATCATTTCAGCCACTAAAAATGGGCAATGTCCCTGTTCCTGTTTGACAGATGGATTATCAGATCTGCTCCCATGTGGGTCTTGCTGATCCCTGTGGACAAGTCAGCTGTCAGTGACTGCAAACACATCTTTCCACGCAATGCATTTTCCAATTTTTCCTCAGGATTTCATAAATATTTGATAGTTATTCAGCCCAGTTATTCAGCCACCACTGTGCGTTCCTTGCCTAGGCGGCTTTTAAATACAACTAGAAATGTGAAATAAAGTAATAAATGGATGAGGGATATAGTTATGTAATTCCTGAAAATGTGTTGGGATTTAGATTAGAGAGCTTGCTCATGCATCACACGTACCTTTGTATGACGTTTGCACTGCTCGTTCAGCAGCCGTACCCCCTCCTTCTCTCTCTCTCAATAATCCCTCACCCCCCTCCCCCTCCCTACCTTTAGCGTCTCCGTTCCTCAGTCTTCCAGCTCGCCTGCACAGACACTCTCACATGCAGCCCCTCTAGTCTGCGACCATCTCCCAAGGTCGACTTTGAGATCTCGTTCGCAAAAGATAGGAATAGCAGGTGCACTGCAGAATGCCTCTGCTGCTCTAGTTGCATGTGTGTGTGTGTGACTGTGAGGGACCAGCGCTGTGTGTGTGTGTGTGTGTGTGTGTGTGTGTGTGAGTGCATTCCAGCGGAGCCGTGCAGCATTGCGTGCCAGTAAAGCTTCAGTTTTAAAGGATGTCTGCTGACTGCGGGGAGACACAGAGACGCAGCCGTTTCTCACCAGCATGGACGGGGAAGCTGCTTAGACTGCCGGAGAGGAGAGGGAGCTGCTGCCGTCCCTCCGCTGGACTGTGACTGCCTCTGTCCCCTTCTCCCTCCCTCCCTCCCTCCCTCCCTCCCTCTCTCACTCTCCTCTTTCTCCCGGGATCCGATACTGGGAAGCAGGATGTAAGAGGGAGCAGGAAGGAGGTCACTTTGGAAATTACCAGGGACCGTGCTGTAGACGCCATCAGCGGACCCATCCGAGAAGACGACATGCTCTGAGAGCCTCTCTTTCATCTCTCTCTGTCTCTCCTTTATCTCCGGTCCTCCTCCTCTCCTCCTCCTCCTCCTCCTCCTCCTCTTCCTCTGGCCACTTCCCTGCAGAGTCCCGGTTCCACCATGTCCTTGGCGTTCTGCGGGAACGAGAACAACTCGGCGGCGTACAACGTGGACCGGGGGGTGCTGAACAACGGCTGTTTCCTGGACGCGCTCAACGTGGTGCCGCACGTCTTTCTGCTCTTCATCACCTTCCCCATCCTCTTCATTGGTGAGTGTTGCTGCGAGGGGAGATGCTTAGCCTGCACCGTATCCCCCCACCTCCACCCCCTGCAAAGACCCCACACTGGTACACAGACACACACACACACAGATGATGAGTGGTGTGTCAGCACGCCGCCACGAGGATCTGAAATAAGATGGATGGGCTGATAAACCTGTCCTCTATCTGCCCTGCTTCTCACTACACTATCTGGTTTGCTCATTTAGTTGCTGTTTGCATTTGTATTCATATAATTTGCTCTAATGAACTATTGCATGACATAATCTACCTATCATTTCAAAGTATTCATTTGCATGAGGACAACTGTAAATGTTGCCCATAAATATGAAAACATTGTACCTGCATTCTAGTGTCTGCACAGCTTAACACACAAGCCTTTTCTTTTCTTTTATTAATGAGCTTGTTTGAACATGCACTTTCATTTCATTCACTGACTTCAAATACAGCATGCTCCGTTCTGCCTGGGTGCTGCACTGCCTGCCTGTACCACATGATAAAACCATCAGGAGTGTGACCCCGTTGAGCACGTTAGGGCATGAGGACATATTCCTAGAACCGCCTCGGTGTGGGAAGCATTTTTATTTTTGACAAAAAAATGTGACCTTTTTGATGGAATTTAGTGAACAGAGGTAAACAGATGCCATCATGTTGGCGTTAGGTTACAGCTCCTTTGCTGCCATTCCTGGCTGCTCTGTGTCACTGTGCTGGCCTCATCATCTGTCCTCTGTGATTGTGTGTGTGTTTGCTGTAAGCGTGCATGCAGTGTGTGTGTGTGTGTGTGTGTCCGTTTGAAACCAGTTAGAGGCTTTTAAAGTGGCACAGCACTTTGTCATCCCACACCATTGCTTTGGCGCTGGCTCCATGTTCCTGTTGTCCATTGCATCTGAGAATATGGAATAACATGCAAACACTAACTAAAAAAAACTATACAGACACTGACTAATAAAGCAGGAGACACACACACACACACACACACACACACACACACACACACAGTAACACAACACACTTCCAATTCTATCTTTGAACACACATACATACATATTTGCATATATATAATATATTTTATTTCCCTAATTTGTCATTTATCTATTTTGATGTTTTTGTACCATTCTCCCCTATTTTAGGTTTTGATGTCTTTTGTGTCATTACTAGGGTGACCACATTTTCAAACCCCCAAACCGGGACCCTTAATGTCCCGCACGTTCATGCACGTGCACATGTATGCGCTTATGTACGCACCATAGGTGTTTTCATCAGGATGGGGGACAATTATTTCAGCGCTTAGCACACCTAGTGACTGCACCTTTCAACACCATGGACAGCACCTCAGTAAACGAAAAATTATGTTTTGTCTCCAAACATACAGAATGAATTCAGATGCATGGTGCATTGTTTATGTTTTTTGATTGGGTTAGGTAATAATGAGCTTATCGTTTATCATGAGAACATGATAAACGTCTATGTAAGCGCTGAAAACAAGTATAATACTATTATTATATAATGTTGAAAACCAGGACATTTTAGTGTTTTACAGATATTTGTCTGGACTCTGGACACCCATCTTGAAACCAGGACAATCCCGGACAAACTGGGACGTCTCGTCACCGTAGTCATTACTCATCTCTTTTTTTGTTTTTCCTATTTGTTGTGAGGTGATTTTAGAAACCCCTTGGGGTTTCTTCTGTCTCATCTTCACAATTATTTCTTTCCAATGTTTTTCTGCCTTTTTTCTAACCTTTATATTATTTGTGCAACTAAACTAGACTCTGCTAATGAGGGTGCTGGAGACAGAGAAAGACTCATTAAAAAGATTCCATGGTTACAGGATAAACTTGCTGAGTGCTGAGTGTGATTTTACAGACATCTCTCTTCTGTCACCCTGAGCTGAAATGTTTTCTCCAACACCTTTGTCACCAGAGACAAACTCCAGGGGTGTGAAAGCTTTTCTGTTCACCTTGAGCTTGTCAGTGTGTTTTACACTAACAGTATAGTCCATCAGTCCTCTGTACTGTCAGTCCTGAATAAGTCATCTATTTCTGATTACCTGCAGGACATTCAGATGTAGATTTCAGATTCATGTTTAGTTAATCACTGATCATGGAAGCAGATGGCATGTGTTTGTGTGTGTGTGTGAGAGAGAGAAACAGAGAAAGAGAGGCAGATAGAGGAAGAGACACAGTGTGGGCCTGTGTGTGTGTGTGTGTGTGTGTGTGATTGCCAGCCTGTGCCAGCAGAGTGATTAGCTCTGTGCTCCAGCACCTCCAACAGCCAAGGTGCCGACAGCAGACTACTGATCGACATAATTTCATTGGCAGAGATGTGTTTGGTGTTGGCAGTGACTGGCGCTAATGACATAAATTGCACTTTGATGATCGAATCATTGCAGGATAGTTTGTTACAGTCCAGTCCAAGTTATTGTAGTGTGTGGCCAACATCTACAGGACAGAGCAAAGTGTTTTCAGCATCAGCTGGACCAAGGACAAAGGACCAAAGACAAAGCAGCTGTAGCCTGAATCAGCCCACTGACCTTAAGCCAGTGATTGAATACAGGGTTTCAGGCCAGGAGCCGTCTAGTCTCGTAGCTGTAAGTGATAATAACACAAGTTTGATGAACTCTGAAAAGTTCAAAGACACTGGCAGGTTGCCACTCCCTACCAGAGGGCCCGTCTACCTGCTGTAACTCATTCAGACAAGCCAAGTGTGACACCACTTTGTCATTTAGTTCATCATGTTCAAGGTGGCACTGGGAGCAAAAAGCGCTAAGTCAAGTCTGTTTTCAAGGACATTGTTAAGTGAAAATTTGCAGCTATCCACATAGAAGCGAGTCAACAAATCTCTTCTCCCAATCTATTTTACTTCACTGTTTCAGACTCTGCCCAATAAACAAGTGTGGGTCTATCTTTAGAGTGTCGAGCCTCTTCTGTCTTCACTTCTGTCGTGACGGTTGATTCTTATTCCCTGTTCCCTGTGTGAGGCTGGGGCAGCCAGAGCTCGAAGGTCCACATCCACCACAGCACCTGGCTTCACTTTCCTGGTCACAACCTGCGCTGGCTCCTCACCTTCGTCCTGCTCTTCATCCTTGTCTGTGAGATTGCAGAGGGCATTGTCTCCGATGGGTATGTTTTATATGTTTTATACAGAGATACACTGAGTCTGATCTTCCTGAGTAAACACATCATAATTTCAGTCAGCTGCATGTTTATTCTGTACTACACCTTTGTTTTTGATTCCTTTTTTGATGTTATGAACTCCTGAGCCTCCTATAACATGATTTACCTTATCAGCATCCAGCAAGAAGGGAAATTCCTCACCTTTAAAGTTGCTTTGTGTAACATTTTAACATCAATAAATTGTTGGCACACTCATTTTGAGGCATTAGTGTGATGACTGTAAACAAACGAGACCATCAGAATATTGGCAGCCTCTACACTGCATTTTCTATTGTATGCCATCTGGTCTGATTTTGCTGTAAATCTGTGAAAATTGGTTTATGGCACAAAGGGAGATTGATTTACAGCACAAAATAGGAAGAGGCCCAATGTTCTTCCAGCGCAAACAGAGCTAAAGCTTTCAGAGCTTCTGGCAATGGAAGATGGTGGAAGGAGTGAAAGGCTGATGGAAAAAAAACACTTTGGTTGGTTTATCTTTTTCGGCAAAGCCAAACAGAAAACCTTTGACCGAAGAAGCAAAACAAACGCATGCAGAGTGACGCCAGGGAGGGGGAACAAGTAGCAACATCCTCTTTGCGACAGAAAACGGCAGGGTTTATGGGAAATGTCTTTATTTCTAGAAACACTGGCAGTAATAATACCACTGGCGTGAGAAAGAGGCTACCAATCATCTCAACCATGGTCTCATTTGTTTACAGTAATTATACTAAGGCAGCACAATTTATCTGACAGTGACATATTGATGTTTACAAATACACTAATCGTAGCATCTTTAACACCACTGGCACTACACACTCTGATCCTCCTCCACCTTCAAAACCAGCCACAGTTTCCAACCTGCCTGATCATGAGTTCGTGTGAGACACTGAGCTAAAGGTCAATCAGTGGTGGGACACCAATCACAGGGTTTACGCAAGAAGAAACACGCAGAAGCAGAGCTTGATTGGAAAATTGGTCTTTTCCATCCTGTGCCTGCTTACAGCTTTCTCTATATATAGTGCCTTGTTATCTATTTCCCTCTCCTTCCCTCTCTCTGGGCCTTCTGTGTTTTGTTGTTCTCTAATGTTGTTAGGCCATGCGTAACTGGGTCCAGTAAACTCTCAGGATTAGCCTACTGTGTATCAGACTGGAGGCGTAGAGCAGTGTCTGCCTGACTGTGTGACTGAAGTGAGTAGAGGAGCTCTCCATCCACTCTTCACTTCACTGGCTTCTCACACTGACCTCCATGTTGTGCTGAAGAGCCAGGGTTGATTGTTCTGTGTAAGTGTGTGGGTGTAAGTGAGTGAGTGAGTCAGTGAGTGTTGCACCCAAGCTATGTTCATACCCACAGACCTTTATTTTGAATTTTAGTCGAGATCCCAAGGTTTCCAAAGAAAACACGCTATGCTAAATTACAGTGAAATGTGTATAAAATGATGCGCAAGACATCTAGATATTTTTTTCATTTGATGTAATGGTGCAGCCATAAAACATGGCATCTTGGGTTTGAATCACTCAGTAGAAGCATGCTATAGCTTCAATGGAAAGTTGGAATGAGGAGATACAGAACGTGTATGTGACACTGATGACCAATATGGGAAAAAAAAGTTTTTCCTGAATTTTAAGGGGAAATCAGTGCAAAAGGGGTTAATGATACAGTAGACCAGTCATCTACCAGGGGTTAACTGGCCAACAAAATGTGTAAAGATTGGCTGTGGCAGACTGGCACTCTATCAATTCTATTTGACGCGATTTGTAAACAGCAGGTTGTTGTCGGGTTGAACGTTATGAAAAGCTAGATGGATAAATTATAACTGGCGTTTTTCAAAAAGAAAATTAGCTAGAATGTGGCGTTACATTGTCCGGGCAAAAAGACCACAGGAAACTGAAACAGTGGCATTTAAGACGAGGAAGGAGACAAATATTATGCAGCTGTATTATGCAGCTGGTTGCAAACTGCCATTAAAAGACAAGAAGAAGGAGACAAAATGAGCTTAAACGTGACCATGAGGAGGGCCGAAAGAAAAAAGTGATGAACGACTAGCAGGTCATGACTGTGTTGTCATTATATGTTGGAAATAGGCTACACTGTATTTACTACTGATAAAATTGCTTGGAGTATTACAAGTAATACATTGCTACAAATAGGCCTAAATACATTGTCATACTCTGTAATCAACATTAGCATTACTATGATGAAATGCATACAATTATGTTTGCTGCAATACTTTCCTGATGTTTACAGTATGTCTACTAGGCCTACACTACAGAGGATCCCTGTCGGCTCAACAATGTTACAAGTAGTCAATCCTTTGTGCATACTTTAATCCTTTTGCTCCTCTATCTGATGTTCATTCCCAGGTTCAGCCAGTCCCTCCACCTGCACCTCTACATGCCTGCAGCCCTGGCCTTCATGGCCGGCATCACCTCCATCGTCTACTATCATAACATTGAGACCTCCAACTTCCCCAAACTACTATTAGGTACAGTATGCCTTACATTCAGCTAGCCTCGGTTTAGCTATCATTGACATGTTTTCTTTTTCATTTACCTTCATTTACTGAGGGAAGGTTTGTTGAGGATGTACGCTCTTTTTCAGCTACACCTCCTTCATGTTTACCCAGTTACACACATTCACACCTGGGAGCTGTTCAGTACAACCACAGTCTTCTACTATTGGCCACTGAGCAGCTCCACTGGCTCACTTTCATTTCGATGGTAATTATGAGGAAGGGGTGAGTGTGATTCATTCACTTCCACGACTCAGATTTCCCACCAGAGTTTCAAACATCAACCCTCTAGTTTAAACATTTATTTAACACTTGTTAAAACATTGCAGACTAGTGATTAGGGTTTGTAAAGCCTGGATTAACCAAACTAACTCACAGAAAGCCGACCCTTTGCCACCTATTTGACCTATTAAGGTCAGGTCAAAATAACAGCAGATTCAAATTGAATGAGCTCTTAAAGGATGAATATATTTATAAACCGCAGTGCTTCTCTTCACAGATGAATGGCTCATTGGGTTCAGATAAAACTGCAAAATGATTGTAGACAACATCATTAAGTGTAATTGCACTGCTTTGACTAGATATTAATTCTGCTTTTCATTATGAAAATTAATTTCATCTGAAAGATCTGCACATAACATATTCCCTCTGTGTGTTTTGAAGTAGAGCCTATTTAAAAATCGATATCTTGCTTGTGATTCTGTTCATCAAATTTATTAATGTATTATGGCCTGTAACAATTGGTAGCGTTTGAGTGTAATAAGAAACATGCATAATTTAAGCCTTTTCATCATGCATCCGTTCAGTCAATCAATAGCATCTATCCATAAATCTCCTATGTAGCCCATGTTCTGTGAAATGCATCCTTGAGCATTATTCCACGTCAGCATGAACATTCACCTCTGCCCATTAGTTTTTGTCATGAAACTCCAGTGTAACGATTCCCCTGCTGCTTCTCTTCCTCTGACCACGCAGCTCTCTTGCCCTCCTCATGCGTCATTAACTCATCTTTGGTCCGCATTCGATCGTTTACCCGCTCCCTCCATCACAACGGCTTTTAGGTCCGCATCACACAGTCAGTCTTCTGGAGGGAGAGGGAGGGAGGGAGGCAGGAGGGGGGGATCATTGCATGAACAGAAATTAATCTTGTGTTACTGTTCTGAATCAAGGCTCTTGATTCACCGGCATGCTGCCACGGTTCTCTTTTTCACAGTGGATAGTCTTCATTACAAAGAAATAATCTCAGTATGTGAGTGTGGGCTGTGTGGGCAAGCTCCTTTTCCTTTCACGCTGGTCTAATAGTCTTTCTTTCACAACACTCTGTTCTTCTGCCAGTCTTTTCAGAATCAGTCTCTCAATATTTCCCTCCAGTAAACTCATAGAAATCTGCAATAAATACAACGCACATCTCAATTAATGTCTGGAAACATCTTATTCCTGCCAAACAACAAATTCACCAATGCCCACACAGAAAACATGAATCATCAGAATAGATGGCAACTGTCCAATACTTTTAATTTTACCATTGCTGTCATGGGTAAAATGAATCACTCAGAGGATTGTCTGCCTTGATCTTTGATCTTGCCAGTATATCATCAAGGGAGCCATGGATATCCTTAGTTGAAATGTGACACAGACAGTGACAAAATACTCAAGGATATTGCACAAATTCAATTTCAAACAAATCGATTTGATTTGGTTTACAAACAAATTCAATTTCCACTCCAGCTGCACTATAAATCAGGTCAGGTCATTTTTCTTTTTGGCCGTACTTTAGCTTGTCCAGTGATGTGCTGCCTCTCTCTGATCCCTGCTAAATCTCCTCAGCCCTGCTGATCTACTGGGTGCTGGCCTTCATCATGAAGACCATCAAGTTTGCCAAGTACACAGAGCATGGCATCGGCCCCAGGCAGCTACGCTACTGCATCACCGGCCTGCTGGTGCTGCTCTATGGATTACTACTGGCTGTGGAGATCAATGTCATCCTGGGCAGGGTGAGTGTGTGTCTGTGTGTATCTGTGTGTGTGTGTGTGTGTGCGCGTGTGTGGGTATGACTTAAGTCACTTTCAGGGACACACACCAGACTTAAGACCAGTTGATTGGGGATGGCTTGTGCAATTGGGGACAAAAGCTGTGTCCCCAATTGGTAAAAAGCTGATTTTTGGGTCAGTGGTTAAGGTTAGGTTAAGGTTAGGGTAAGGGTTAGGTTTAGGGAAGTAGTGGTTATGCTTATGGTTAGGGTAAGTCTCCAGGAAATGAATGTAAGTCTATGTAAATGCCCCAAAAGTGACTTAAGTAAGTGTGTGTTTGTGTGTGTGTGTGTGTGGAAGGGGGGGGGGGGGGTATTCAGTGGATGAGTGTATACATTTGTGTTTAACTCTGCTTAACTCTGTTTGAATCAAAACTCACGCCAAAAGGATTTCAATTATGGTGAACTTTTAATTAGTTAAGTTTTTCTTAGTGGATCATGATCAAAACCTTACCCTAACCTTAACTAAAGTTGTTTACTTGCCTCAACTTCACCTACCTAACCTTTTCATGTGACGAACAGGACAAAATGTCGTGTTCAATTCATGGTATTGTCAGCCTAATGCATCCATCATTGTCACATAACCCAATTCATGGTGGAGGAACATGATCTTCACATAATCTGAACTGGCTTCAGATCAGTAGAGCTGCCCAGGTTGAGTTAAAAAGAGCTGGATCCAATCTTGCCACGTCTTCTTCATCCAGTCTCCCCCATTGAGCACTTGGGGAACTAACGTTTATGGTGGCGCCTGTGATGGTGATGATGATAGCACTTCTGATCGTAAAGGAAAGTGTTGATGGCGTCATTTTCAAAATTCAGAGGTTCTGGAGATGGCTGGTGTTTTCCAAATGCAGTGAAAAGTCATTCAGCTATGTGTTATTGCTGTTATTTAAATGTTAACATGCAATAGGATGGGGGTGATACTATCAGGAATTGTTGTCCTTGCATTTCTGAATTGTTGTGCGCTATAATTTTCAACTTTCTGCTCTCTTTGCTTTTTGCTGGCTTTAATGGAGGTGTTGTGCTGCCCCTTAATAGTTAATTATATGCATTGTCTCCCACACTTTTTGTATGGGAGCCTCCTTTTCTTCTTATATTAATAATCTTTATAGCCTTTTTCAAAAACATAGTTACAAAGCGATTTACAAAGGATAAAAAATGGTAAGAAATATAAACGCAAGGCCAGAGTCATAAAAGGGAGGTCAAAAACAATAATAGAAGATTATTACATAAAAGCAAGTCTATAAAATTGAGTTTTAAGAAGTGATTAAAAGGTGGGACAGGTCATTCCAATGTCTAGGAGTCCTGATGGCGAAGGCTCGACCGCCTCTTGGTTTTAATCAACATTTTGGATCAGCCAATAAAGACCGCAGGCTGCCATCTGGCTCATATGGGGTTAAAAGATCTGTGATACAGCTTGGTGCCAGACCCAACCGAGCCTTAAATGTGATCAGGAAGATCTACTCAATTCTGAAACTTACAGGTAGCCAGTGAGAAGAAAATCTTTATAGTTAATCTCATATGTGGTTGTTTCTGGTTGTGTTGCATGGATTGCACAAGAAACTGACTGCGATCAAATCAGATTTTTTTTCTTCTTCCTCTTGACAATTTTCGAGCACATTTGTCTGGGGTAACCTCTGTTCTGAGCACACATCTGTTGTTGAGTCTTGACTCCCACGGGTCTAGAAAAAGTGTTTCTCCCATCATGCTGTGGTCTGTATGGAAAGCGTTTGTTGATGCTCTACACTCTCTATAGGAAATATTTGTGGGCATAGGCGTAATCGGCTATCGCCTGTTCAAAGTAGGCAAAATTCCCCCCCCCCCCCATTATTTTCAATGCGGGCCCGCTGCAGACACGCTGAAAAACGTGAGGGCGCAGTCGTGGTGTGCATGCGTTGCGAGCTGGGTTTTTTTTCAGGCGCGACCATGGCGTCCTGCGATAAAAATATCTCAACTTTTTGGAACGTCACAAGCGCACCGCATGTCACATAGCCTGAAAGCCTTAAAATAAGCCTTGAATCGCTCACCATCCAAACGAAGTATCCTGGTGCTCGGCCAAATTCATACGCCACGTCATCATTCATTCAGTTTGTTTGTGATACAGGATATTCACTATCGAAACCACATATGTCATACTTACATACATACTGTCTAATTTCATGTTTTAGCCAGGTCTGTGGCAAAGAAAAAGCATAGAATAAAAAAAGCTTTGAAAGGAAAACTTTAAAAACACAAGAACTGGTCCCATTGTGATGGGCCTGGTCAGCATTCACAGACCTGAGAGACTTGCATCTTGACTTGCACTTATGAAGACTTACAGTAAGTCCTGAAAGACTTGTGACTTGACTTGAGACTTGACTCAAGTGACTTGAGACTTGACTTGGACTTGCACCAAAAGACTTGACCAGCTCTGCTGTCTAATAGCTGGACCATAAACACCTGTAGCCACACACTAATGGTGACTGCTGTTTGAATAGATGCATCACTTCAATAACATTTAGTGCGCACACACACATAAACACGCACACACAAACACACAGAATGTTATGGTACCTGTGGGGTGGGGTGGGAATAATAAACTCTGTTGAATAATTTGAATTGTAGCAGTCTCAAATTTTCATTAATTATCTTCTGGATTATATTGTTATGTGCTTTTACATTAGCTTGCTCTCATGTAGATGTGAAAATGTAAGTTAATAGTTCATTACAGATCCAAAATACAATGCTAGGTCTTTAAGCAAGAGAATGTAATATGTGTGCAGTCATGCACGTTTAATGTAGGATACTTGGTTGTGTTAATCTTTACTATGTTAAGATTTATGTAGTTACCCTTTTTTCCAAGTAGACACATTACACTGTAAAAGAAAAAATATATAACTAATAGAGAAAAGGATGGATATTAAAAACTGTTTTAATTGTGTTCAAAACTTAGGCCAATAGTTTGTCACTTAGCATTTTACTTTTTTGGTGAAGGTGATTTAGTCTTTTACTGTATTCAAGAAAGCTAAACAGTGATGCCAAAGTCTGTAGAATTGCAAGAAATATATTTAAATTTAGTAAAAATTTCTGGGGGAGGGCCCTGACCTTCAGTTGGTCCCCCCCAATGTTTTAGACACAATTACGCCACTGTTTGTTGGAATATGTTCATTGGATTCTAGTTATGTATAGTTCATATTTTTTGAAACAGTACATTTTAAAGGAGCCCTCTTATAGTAATTCCAATTTTAATGAAGACATTGTTAAAATTTGATATTGTTTCAGTGGTTACATTTAAAGCTACTGCATTTTCAAAAATCCATTCTCCAGGCTGTTTCGGACGAACAACAGTAAACGCATCACAACTGGACTTGGTCTCAATTGCCTCCCTTCACCAAAAATAGCTAATCCTTTCAATCAGGTTTGCAGCATTTGAAGTGGAAATCCTCCTCTCAGCCGGTTCCAGTATTCTAACTGTTCTGCCTGTGAGGACTTCATCCAATCAATATATTAATTTGCAAAACATCATGAAGAACATTGTTATTATCCTGAGCCAGTATGTTTGCTAACAAAATCATGAAAATTGAACACTATTGGATTTTTAAGGGATTTCACTGAGAGCTGTTTTTCTTCTCTGTCTGTGTTTATAAATAGCAAAGTGCAGCTTGTCTGTCTATGCGGTAATTCCTCTGCCAGCGACTAACCTGGTTTCTTAAGAGCTCAGGGAGGCTTGCTGCTCATCTTAACTGACTGTGTTTCACTCTACTTGAAAACATGCAGAGAATATGTTCTGTGCAGATCTTTCAGATTAAATTCATTTTCATAATGAAAAGCAGAATTAATATCTACTCAAAGCAGTGCAATTACACTTAATGATATTGCCTACAAACACTGTCTTCCAACAGTTCACTCTGTCTGAGCATAACATGCTAACATAACATTACTGAAAGTTCACTGCATAGAAGACCAGCACATCTATTCTATTCTATTCTATTCTATTCTATTCTGTTCTGATTTTTTTTACTTCCAAATGATTATTCTCATATGAATGTGTAATGTCTGTGAAAGCAAAGAGTATTTAGGACCTTTTTATATCTCAGTAGCACATGGAATGGTGAAACCTTGCCAAGACACAGCGTTTGCCAATATGTGATCAGGCAGCCTGTAATTTATACACAATAGAGGCGATTTACCTGTCAACAGCTATGAATAAAACCCAGTAATCAGGGCGTGTTACTGTCATATCCATTATGTTATAGCTTTCGTATCCAGTATGAAGCAAATCAGAATGATAATCATTATCTCCATAGATCTTGTCATTGGTGAGTTGATGTCTCTCTATGATTTAAAGGCAAATCAGTGGTTGTGTTCATTATTTGAGTGTGTGAGAGAGACAGTGTGTGTGCATGAGTCTTTGTGTCTACCCTGGGTTTTTAGATCAAGAACGCTAGTTTTTAATGATAGTTTTTTCTTCTCCTTCTCGTTCTCGCCTTCTCCCACAGCGCTACGTGTGCTTCGCCAACCCCACGGAGGTGAAGCCTCCTGAGGACCTGCAGGACCTGGGCGTTCGTTTCCTGCAGCCCTTTGTCAACCTGTTGTCCAAGGCCACCTACTGGTGGATGAACACCTTCATTACCTCCGCTCACAGACGGCCCATCGACCTCAAGATCATCGGCAAGCTGCCCATCGCCATGAGAGCGCTCACCAACTACCTGAAGCTGCGCAAGGCCTTTGAAGACCAGAAGGTTAGAGTGCTGACTGACTCTAGTTAGTCCAAGTCTTTTCTTTATATCCAAAAGTGTTTTTTGGGTTTTCAGTGAGTCATGAACAACAAGGGATTTGTCAAGTATCCGTACAGTTTGTATGGCATGTACTTGAATGAATGTAGCTGACAGAAGGGTGTGAAAAGGTATCAAAGGACACCAAACAAACAGATAAAATGAAACACAAAACCAATACAAGCAAAGAGGATACATGACAAGTATAAGTTACATCACAGCTGCTGCCATGTTTCACCACATGCATATGCAAAAAACAGGTAACGCATTCATTCTGGAATAAAAGAGAATATTACATTTTCTGCATACACAAAGAAATCAGAAACCAGATCTTTTCAAACTCGTCAGATGAGCCCCAAATTGTATATCTAATTTTAGATCAGGAGTCATGTTACAGCAGTCATGCTTTTCTGAGATCTTGTAACTAATGTAGTGATAATCAGAAGCATCATTCTCTAGGTGTCATTGGTGCTGAATAAATAATCATCGCAGATGGCAGCAGAAAGTAACAGAAGCTGTTGTGTATTCTGCAAAAAGAATGAAGGAGTGATATTTATTGAGTTGTTTCTCCCCCGATTTGTAGTTTTCTCCCCAGATTCTCCTGATTTGTAGTTTTCGCCAGCAGTTGGCAGCATGGGTGTCTTGTACTCAAAGAAAAAGCTAGCATCTGCATGTTATTGCAAAGATATTGGGGCAAACAGGATTATGAAATGGGAGAAAACTGCAGTCTCTCTAACTGTTGCGATTATCATCAGGGGATCAACTTGGATCTTCCACTCAGAGAGACAAACAAGGTTTTAAGTATTTATGTAAGAGTTTAGAGTGCAGTTTATTTGGCTCCTTCTGGCCTCATTCCATTTTATTTCATTTTATTTTAATTCATTTGTCTGTTTAACTGTCTGATTATATTATGTTTTAATTGTCAATTACCCTCAGTCCGTCATGTGCGTGATGCGATTTGGGAATTTTAGTTGCCATTATGTTTTGGCATACAGTTGCTCTGTTCCTCTGTTCTGTGATGACTCAGTCCAGGCTGAACTGGGGCCATAGAACTTCAGTCTTCACACAGATGATGATCCAGTAGCGTAAACACTGAAATATCACATCATCTTTGAACATACTCACATGTGCACATGCACTTGCACGCACACGTACACGCATGTCTCTTTCTCTCTCTCTCTCTCTCTCTCTCCCTCTCTCTCTCTCTCTCTCTCTCTCTCTCTCTCTCTCTCTCTCACTCTCCCTCACTCCTAATGTTTCCGTTCACAGCCTGTGACTTTTATTTGGGAAAGCATACAGTACATATTAAATGTCACATCCCAAGACTTAATATGGTTCCTCCATTATACCTCTAGGACTTCTATACTCATTTATACATGAAGAGTTTTGTTCCAGAATGAGAAAGCTACCATTTGAAAAAAGTGACACCTACTATATATATTATAAAATGTTTAACAGCAACATTATGGTACTTTTGACACAGGCTAGCTAATGGCTTCAGTTAATGATTTTTTTTTTTGTGGATACATTGACCATTTTGCAGTACAACTCTTCAGATGTATAGTTGCTATCGGTAAGATTAAATATTCCTTACTTGCCAGTGATTATGCTAGTGTAATTTGTTTGGTAGAGAACTGAGCAGACGGATAAAACACAGCTATTCATCCTGAGGTGGTCTTATTATCTTATTGATACAGAATGGACCAGAGATTTTTTTTTATTTTTTTATATCTCTTTCTTCCTTCCCCTCTTTCTCTTTCTCTTTCTCTTTCTGTCTGTGTCTCCCTCGCTCCATCTTTCCCTCTCTTGCTTTTGGAGCATGTGTCAGGGGTCAGAGGTGAAGGGCCACTACAGGGTCATTGTTTTCCAGTGTTTAGGAGGTCACAGAGATTCGTCACTGTTGCGTGTGCGTCCGGTGTGAACGCAAACCCCGCTTCCTTCCGGCAGGAGAGAGTGATGAGAGAGACGGAGGGATCCCAGTGGAGAGGTGGGGGGTGGGGGTGGTGTGTGTATGCGTGTATGTGTGTGTGTGTGTGTGTGTGTGTGTGTGTGTGTGTGTTGTATAGAGGAGAGCTAAGAGGCGCAGGGTCATTCCCATTCTACTGTGAACGAGTTGACATCCCGACCCCTGCGGGGGTGAAAGCACTACACTTCATGGGAAGCTAGTTTCACTCTGTGTGCGAGAGTGAAAAGTCCTCGTTCCCCCTCCTTTGAACCCAAGGTAGAGAGTCGGATGGGTGTGTATTTGTGTGTGTGTGTGTGTGTGTGTGTGTGTGTGTGTGTGTGTGTGCTAACGATGCTGCGTAAGAAGGCTGAGGTTGAGTATATGCTCTCATGGAAAGAGGGGACACATGATAACAGTCACGTCTGTCCTCACAGCCCTGAGAGTGACTTCGTCATATTGACAGAGACAAACACACACACACACACAACACACACATACAGAGGATGTTCTGGGAGTGTTTACTGCACTGTGACAGACCAGATGTTTCCCCTGATCATCACTTACTGACTCACTGAACCAAGCTGTTGTGTTGTTTCGCATTTTAATATATTTTGCACATTATAAATGATAATCAGTGGCTCTTCCAGCTGATCTGGATTTATCTTGGAAATGTATTGAATTGTTACTGTGACTTTCAATTTTTAAGATGCTTTGTCATGTGAAATAGAATTGGAAAAGCCTTAATCTGTTCTCCTTTGCTGTTTAATCCCATTTTCCCCATTTTTCATGGTTAGAAGCATCATTCTTTTCCAGCATGAATAGTGACGGAGTTGTACATGATTGACTGAGCTCCACTGTGGAAAGTGACATTAAATACCAGATCCCATGATGCAGCAGCAGCAGCAGTGAGGTTTGCGAGCCTAGACTTGACCTCATTCTGTAGGATGTAGTGGTGGACTGGTTCCTGACTTAATAGTGTCGATGCAGCGTTTTTGTCCAAGCAAATACTTTCCTTTGCTCAGTTAGCAGGCTTTTACCGTGTGACCTAGATTCGCTGTTGCGCTGCCAGTCCAACTCCACAGAGAACTGTCTGCATTGTGTTTGGTGTTACGAATCAATGTGCTTCTACATATGTAACAAACCAATTTACCCCTATCCTCGACAACAGCCATCTTCATTACACTAATGGAACAATATAAATGTCTCCCTGATTGATGGTGTTTAATATCTGTGATTTAGAATGACTTAATTTAAAGTGCATTAACCCAAACTATTTGTTGCCATTCAGGTACTGTAGATAAGCAGCATTAAGCAAATCCCATTATCAGCATCCAAACTGGGTGCTGGGTATTCACTCTGACTTGACACACTGATGTGTTTCAGCCTCTGTCCCTCTGCGGTTTGTTTTCATCTACCTCCAGAGGCCGCAGGGCATGGCACCCCAGGGAGCAAAGTGGATCTGGCAGGCCTTGCGGAAAGCGTTTGGCAGACCTCTCATCCTCAGCATCACATTCCGCTTCCTGGCCGACCTGCTGGGCTTCGCCGGTCCTCTCTGCATCTCCGGCATTGTCCACCACATCAGCAAGGACAACCGAACCATCCAGGCACCGGTGAGAGTGCAACCGTATTGCCATACACACCATAGCATATCACAGCATACCATAGCATCCAGTGACTGAAATTAACCTTTTGGCTTAGTTTGAGTTTTCTCATGGCAACAGCTAAATAATGTGCTAGCTTTCTCCTCAGTGTAAATATAGCATTACTGACAGATTATTATGTTGTTTTAATCAATAAACACAAGCCATGAACGACTTGCCGCTTCTTACTAAATGCTTTTCTTCAGCTTCTATTTTTCTTCTGCCCTCTTCTCATGGTCACTGAAAACTTAAGCTAATTGCCTCCTTTCTCTTTTTAAACACCACTTTGGTTTCCTGCTATCTGTTTGCCCCAACAATATAGCGCCACATTCTAGCAAATTTTTTTTTGCAAACGTTAGTTATAATGTATCTATCTCACTTCACCGTCACTTCATTTGACCTGATAATTCAGCGTTTACAAGTCACATGATGGCGAGAGAGGACCAGTCATGTTGGTGCCTCATGATAGCACATACCAATAAACAAAATGCATAACTGAGACATCTCATGCCTCCCTCCTGCCTTTCAAAGGTCACCGCTAGATTTTGATGAGATATTTATAATGCCCTCTCTCCCCAGTACACCTGTCCTGATGGTGAACTAATTTAAGCCCTGTCAAATATTTATGAGTCTCACTGCTCGCGGTGCTGTCTCAGTTTCTTAGATTCCACACAGGGCAGACTGCCATATCAGACAGCAACTCAGTAAGTTGTACTTTTGTAAGAAAAACTCTTCAATTATTTGTTTGAAAGTCATGCAGTGGAACATCAAAAGTTAATTTGGAAATTATTTCTTTCTTAGGCACTCAAAGAGACATTGTGACAGTGTGTTAGTTTGGAGAGATGACTGAAAATAGGCCTGTTTGGGGGGAAAAAATAGATGTAAAAGTGATATCAGTGTAATAAAAAGAGGCAAGATAGAGAACACTTGATCCAATGAGTGTGAAGGAGGATAGTGTGAGTGTGTCTGTGTCTGAGAGAGAGAGAGAGAGAGAGAGAGGGCGTGCGGGGGTGAGAAAGGGAGAGAGAGAGAGAGAGAGACATTTTATGGATGAGTTGATGTGGAGTTGGGACAGATTTCTAATCAATAATTCATAGTCCCTAAGAATGGTCTATTACCTGCCATGGGATTAATTGTTCTTTCAAGGAGATAGCATATCCATCTCTCCATCTCCTACAACTGAACAACATACTTCTTTAGTTTCCAGCTCAGACTCCACAAATCAGCTGCATGATTATGACACTACGAGCACTTAACTTCATTTCAATACAGCTTAATCACCTCTGAAATTGAACTGATACATTTTAAAGGATACTGTTGCCCTTGCCATTTGAAGTGCTGAACAGGAACTGAATTCTATGAAATTCATTAATGTCACTGTCTCCAAGTCAGACCTGAGTTCGGCCAGCCTGTCTGACCTTGCCGAGGTTCCTGCCTGACTTAGAGAATAATGAGCTGGTCGATATAGCTCCCTCTCCCTCTGTGCTTACAGATGAGGTTGCTGGGGATCTATTTCATTTCCTCCAAGGAGTTCCTGGAGAATGCCTATGTGCTGGCAGTGCTGCTGTTCTTAGCCCTTCTCCTTCAGAGAACCTTCCTCCAGGCCTCCTACTATGTGGCCATTGAAACAGGCATCAACTTGCGTGGGGCCATACAGGTACGGAACCCAGATGCTTCCTTTTATTTAGTATTACTGCACAGTATATCGATCTATGTATTCAAATGGATCCTAATGTGGCTCTTCCTCTCTCCAGACAAAGATCTACAACAAGATCATGCGTCTGTGCACCTCCAACATGTCCATGGGCGAACTGACTGTTGCTCAGATCTGCAACCTGGTTGCCATAGATACCAACCAGCTCATGTGGTTCTTCTTCCTCTGTCCCAACCTGTGGGCTATGCCGGTACAGGTGAGAAACGCTCTGTTCATCTTTAATCTATTTACTTGTGAGGTCTTACATTGTGTTGCATTGAGTAGTATTGTTTTGTACTATGTTGTGTTGTGTTTTGTTGTATTGCATTGTTTTCATTGCATTGCGTATTGTGTTGCAGTTCATTGTTTTATTTTTAATAATAATAATAATAATAATAATACATTTTATTTGTAGAGCGCTTTTCAGGGTACTCAAAGACACTTTACATAAGTTAAAAACAACACAATAAAATCATATGACACACAAGATTAATCACACATTAAAAGCAGTTCTGAAAAGGTGAGTTTTGACTAGTGATTTGAACATGAGCAGATCGGTACAGTCTCGGATGTGTTTGGGGAGAGAGTTCCAGAGGGTGGGGGCAGATATGGAGAAGGCTCTGTTGCCCCAGGTCCAGTGCTTGGTCCTGAGAGGTGGAGACAGAAGGTTGGCATCAGAGGAGCGGAGGCTGCGGGAAGGAGTGTGGTGGTGGAGCAGGTCGATGAGGTAGGAGGGGGCCTGGTTGTGGAGGGCTTTGTGAGTGAGGAGAAGGACTTTGAAATGGTTCCGTTGTGGGACAGGGAGCCAGTGGAGGTTCTGGAGGACAGGGGTGATGTGGTCTCGGGAACGGGAGTGGGTGAGCAGGCGAGCAGCAGAATTCTGGATGTACTGGAGTTTATTTAGGACTTTGGATGTTGTGCCATAAAGAATGCTGTTGCAGTAGTCAATTCTGGATGTGATGAAAGCGTGGATCAGAGTTTCGGCAGCAGAGAAGGAGAGTGATGGGCGGAGACGAGCTATGTTTTTTAGGTGGAAGAAGGCAGTTCTGGTGATTTGTTTGACGTGGTGTTCAAAGGAGAGGTTGCTGTCGAAAAAGACTCCGAGGTTGCGGATGTGTGGGGAGGGAGACAGAGTGGAGTTATCGATGGTGAGGCAGAAGTTGTGGGTGGCTTTAGTGAGGGATTTGGGACCAATGATTAGCATGTCAGATTTATTGCAGTTGAGCTTGAGGAAGTTGGCTTGCATCCATGATTTAATTTCGGTGAGACAGTTGGTCAGAGTGGATTGAGTAGCAGTGGTGATGGATTTAGTGGAAATGTAGAGCTGGACGTCATCGGCATAGCAGTGGAAGTGGAGACCATGACGACGTATGATGTTACCAAGGGGGAGCAGATAGAGGATGAAGAGGAGAGGACCAAGTACCGAACCCTGGGGGACGCCTTGGGACAGAGGAGCGGTGGAGGAGGTGCAGTTGTTGATGTTGATGAACTGTTGTCTGTTTGTGAGATATGACCTTAGCCAGGAGAGGGCAGTACCAGTGATGTTGAGGGAGGATTCAAGGCGAGAGAGAAGAATGGTGTGGTTGATGGTGTCAAAAGCTGCAGTGAGGTCGAGGAGGATGAGAATGCTGAGGTGACCGGAGTCTGAGGAGAGGAGGAGGTCGTTGGTGACTTTTAGGAGGGCTGTTTCAGTGCTGTGCTGTGAGCGGAAACCTGATTGGAATGGTTCAAACAGGTCGTTGGGGTTGAGGTGGGCTTTGAGTTGGGAGGCGACAACACGTTCCAGAATTTTTGACAGAAAGGGGAGATTGGAAATGGGCCGGAAATTGCTCATGATGTCAGGGTTGATGTCAGGGTTGAGTCCAGGTCCAGGAGTCTCAAGTCAGAGAGAAAGGTGGAGTTTGGCTTGGGGGGGCGGTAGATCACGGCAGTGACCAAGGGAGTGGGACCAGAGAGTTTGAAGGGAAGGTGTTCGAAGCGGCAGGAATGGAAATGGTGGTTATTTTGATGTCCTTCCTGTAAACAGCGGCGACACCACCACCCCGCCCCTCAAGACGAGGTTTATCGGTGTATGTGTATCCTGTGGGTGTGGTCTGGTTTAGTGAGAAATAGTCCAGGGGTTTGTGCCAGGTTTCAGTGAGGCAGAGGAAGTCTAGGTTACTGTCGGTTATAAATTCGTTCAGAATAAGGCTCTTGTTGTTGAGTGAACGAGTGTTGAGCAAGGCCAGTTTCAGGTGACGTTGCTTTGGGATTTTTTTGCACTGCTTTCTATGCATTTCTATGCATTCAGTCATAAGGGTTAAAATCAGAGCGGCCTGGCAGGTGTTATTGCCCCTGCAGGGGTTAAAATAGATTTACTGCAAATCTAGGCATTATATTGCAAGCCTGTGACCTTCATGCTTTGTAATGCTGTCCGATAGTATAATTCATGTCACGTTAATCAGTGTTGTTTCTCATATACCTTTAAATCCTCACGAGAATTAAGAGAAGGTTGAAAACAACCATCCTGGTAATTCAGAGAAATAACATTTCCAGGTACAGCAACCCCTGGAGGTCAGTTAGTTGCTCATGGAAATCCAATATTCCAGGCAATCTGCCAGATGCAATGTTTTGTTCTTGAAGTTTATTTTAGCCTTTCTTTCTTTCTTTCTTTCTTTCTTTCTTTCTTGCTTTCTTTCTTTCTTGCTTGCTTTCTTGCTTTCTTGCTTTCTTGCTCTTTCTTGCTTGCTTTCTTCACCACAGCTCTATCCCAGGCACTGTGTCTGCCTCCCATCCTGCCTCTATAATGTCTGACATAGCAAATACACAAACCAAGTCAAACTTGCCCATAATAGAAACAGTCACTCACATCATCACATAGAAGTTAGTGTATACTCGCTGCAGCTTTGTATTGTTTGTTTAGTTACACTCCATGCCAATAAGGGCGCATGAAGATCAAAGAGGTAACTGTAACCAAGGGAAACCAGAAATAGATGTGACAAAAGCTCAGAACAACAGCAGCAGCAATGGCTGCGGTGAAAGAGCGCCAAAGGTGGCTGGGGGAATATGAGGATTTAGAAGCTGTGTGATCCGTTATAGAGGTGCAGATACTGAGCCTCCAAACCATTCAGTGAAAGAACTGAGCACAAGATGTTAGCAATGAGGTGTAAAAGAAGGCAATGAACCAGAAAAGATAATGGTGACGCTTTTCCATAAAGCATCACAACCAATCATGTCAAATTTTAGACCAGTTGCAGATGGTCGCACACTGTGGACTGGTAGCAAAGAATTAGACGCCTGTGCACACTGCGGACGCCAAAGCCAATGTGGCACGTTTTTTCTGTAGAAATGTCCTTTTGTTAGTACAAACTTGCCGTTCCCGCAGCAAGTATACTGTGGCCTTTAGCACTATACTGAAGTAAACTGCTTCCATTTCTGTTTGGCTGGTTTTCCTCTGCTTGTGTGTTATTTCTGTTGGTTTATTCTTGCGGCCACTGTTGGCACCTCATATTGCATTTGGAATAGAGGCTTCTCTTATCTCTCTGCGACAGGGACCGCTGCCCCAAGGCCTTGAGTTTCTCTCTTGCAATTCATGTTTTTTCTTTTTTTTTTCTTTTTTTAGGTCTGTCTGGTGAAATTTCATTTGCTTTATAGAATGCGTCATAAGACAAAACCCAAGTATGTGAATGAATCCCGGGACCCAAAACACAACTTTTGTAATATTTGTTCCACTACATTAAGCAATGATCACATAATGGGCAATACATTTACAGGACCTTTGCATACCCAGATTTTTCAATTAGCAGTATTGTTTACCTTAAATATATTTAGCCTCACTTCAGCTTACCTGCAGTACTACGTTCATGGGAATCCTTGCCTCATTGTATTTTCAGCTGTACAGATTCTAGAGAAAGGGTTCAAAGGCTTAAACACAGACAACAGCTTCTGCATTTTGATTTTGATTTTGATTCTGCTGCTAGTTTTGATATGGCTAACCTGCAGTAAGTGAAATGCCAAACATATATAACATTTACCAGTAATAGAGAGAAGTTATTTTTACAAACCATCTGCAAACATTTGTTATTTTGGTAACGCTTTGTTTTACAGCCTGTGTACAGCCAATTATGGTGTAACTAGTTTGTAATTATGGGGTACTAATAAAATAACAATGCTGTCGTTACAGGGTAACAAAACAAGAAGTCTGGGAATTAAGGGGGTCACAATTTTTTAATTATGAGAGATTTATAAGGTAGTTATGGTGTAACTGTTTAGTCCCCCCTAATTACAATAACGTAATTAGGGTGGACTAAACAAATGTTATCAGTGCTTAAAGGTTCATGCACTGGAAAAAGGCCATTGTAAAGTGCTACCCATTTTTCTATTAACTACATCGGTATGATGCACAGGTTGTTCTGGAAAAAATTAATTCTACACCTGAAAAGCTGAATTGAAGATGAATAACTTTGAGTGAGCTAACTTGTGGCTTAAAACAGTGAAAGTGCAATATAGGAATTAGCAATTAAATAGATGTTTTCCGCATAAAAAATATGGTATCTTAATACAAATTCCAAATATTCAGGTATGTGTTTTTAATCATATGTAGTTTATAAACTATCTACGAAGTGGGACACCTAAGTCATCAAGTTTACTGGGACCTGGGCTTCATCTGATGAATCATAAAGCAGCTGGACAGAATTCAGCAGAGTTCATAGAATTTAGAATGTCAGTGTCATAAAGGAGCGATTGACCTGAAGACAAACTCAGACTCACAGTTTCATCTCTGATCGGTGTTCACCTGCACATTGAGAAAGAAAACTCACGTTGCATTCATTCAACAATATCTGCCTTTTAGAAAGGAAAACATGGAGAGTGATTTCCATCTTGGTAAGCCACATGTATTTATAATTGTATTATTTAACAGAAAAAGTTTAGTACAGAGGATTTTGCTGAACAGACAAACAAGAGACAGACTAGGTCAGGATAGACTAGTTGTTTGTGTTGAAGGATTTGCATTTGTGTCCAGTTCTTCCTTTGTTTGATTTACATTGTAAATTCACAGTTAGATGTTGTTGAAACAAAACTATGATGAAAGGCATAAGATGAAGCTATGATGAAGCATGTTGTCCTTGAATTAAGCTACATCAGGTGGCCTTATGGTTATTTGATTATTAAGATGTTGCCGTTGCATTTCTTTCAGCATCCATGCAAATGGTCGCTCGACTCAATGCCCTTAATGACGATCGCCATGAAAACATCAACTGCATGTTTGCGAAAGTCCTGAACAAGGAGCAATACCTTTATGCTGAAGCCTCTAGTTTCTCTGGAGTGACTGCTGAGCTCGACTGTGACTTTTCACCTCAGTCTGCTGTTGGTCTCAGCTCCAAACCTGCTTGTGGATTTAAGAGCCTCAATGTATGGGAACCAATAGCCAGTGCAACTTCATCAGCATGCAAACTTCTCTTGGATATTGACAAAGGAGACCTTCCTCCCAGAGAGAAAGACTCTCCTCTCATGACCGAGGACACAGCGTTAGGTAATGCTGGAGCATCCATCCACCCAGCTCAGCATGTTGAGACTCAATCCAACCTGCTCCGCCTTGTTGAGACTCCATTCCATGAGGCTCAAATGACTGATGACTTCAAAATCATTGAGAGACTGTGGCAGCTTCAGCACTCCCCCTTTGGTTTTGACAATGACTACCACGTGGAGGCAGTTCGAAAGAGATACCTCTATGCTCCCCCATGTGACACATCTGGATTTGTGGCTGACTGCTGCTCACCCTGTGGATCCACTCTGGACTGCCTGGATGAGTGGGAGCCACTGGTCAAATCCCACTTTGACTTGGAGGAGGAGGGATTTGGTGAGGAGCTCCTCTACGCTTCATCACATCTCTCTAGATTTGGAGTTGACTGCTCCCCACAGCATGGGCCGACTCTGGACCAGCTTGACAAATGGGAACCTGTTGTCAGCAGCACTGATTCTCACCTAATGCAGTTTCTCTCAGTCCTCCTGGAGGAGGAGGAACTTGGTGAAAAGCACATGAATGCTTCCTCAACAGTGACTTCTACATTTATTGCTGCCTGCGCTGCACACCATGGCCCTACTCAAGATCATCTTGATGATTGGGAGCCAATCGTCAGAGCTGATTCTAAACTGATGCTGTCCCTCCAGGACTTGGAGAACGAGGACGAACAATGTCCTTTTATCATCAAGAGGGAAACGGTCAACTCCTGTGCACAGACTGAGGCCGCTGCTGAAAGCTCTCTGACCGTCCTGCATCAACCTGAATGTTGTGAGGGAGCAAAAGTCACTGTCCTCTCTGCTGGACCTGACAATAACCCCACCTCAGAGGAGGCTCTCCCTTTCTCTCTTGCTGAATACATCCTGATCCACCTGCTGAAGGAAGGAACAACCAACCGGCTTCAGGAGTCCCAGGCTCCAGCCATCCAGGTTGAGGTCAAAGCTCCACCAAGCCTTGTGGTTGAAACTGTAAAGGACACCAAGGATCTGTCTAGTCTGACCCTGGAAAACACACTTTCACACGTCCAACTGGTCAAACCTGCAGGACCTCAGAGTTTCAGTGCCAAAGATAGCCTGTCTACAAAACCAAAGAAGAAGAAGTGTGGCCTCTTTTCTTGGCTATCCCGCATATTCCGGTGGAAGAACAAGAAATCTGCTGCCAACATGGCTGCAACAGCAGAGACGCCGCTCCAACAGACCTGCCAGACAGAAGCAGATGAGCCAAAGCCCTGCTTGACTGCCCTCTCACGTGCAGTCCACTTCTGAACTCCTGTCATCTTCCTATACACTTTGAACAACTCAATAATTTTATTTCAATACATTTATTTGCACACTACTGTTACAGTGTCTTTGCTCATTTCTTCAAAACACACCTTTATTCCTGCAGTTATGGGTAACCTGCTGCCTAAAGCAGTGAAAGTGTAATGGAATTAGTAAATATATGTTGGCCATTAACATTTTCTATACCTCTATTACTAACAATATAATCAATATTTATTCTACATGTGGCTGTTTTTTCACAGAGAGTTCATTTTACTTTTAATGTCCCACTTGTTTTCTGTAAAAAACCCCAAAACAAAACAACCAAAAACACATGAAATGATTGTTATTATGGTAACTCTTTATTTTACAGCCCACTAAGTACAGTGTAACTGGTTTGTAATTATGTACTTGTAAAATAACAATGCTGTAGTTACAGGGTAATAAAACAAGCGTTAGCTTTATTTTTTATAACAAGCTTCCCAAACTTCTTTTAGACAGAACCTATCCTTTCGGTTCAGAAAGCAGGATGGACACAGCAGGTTGGGAGCTGACTGTTAAATCCTCTGGTAGCAGTATCAGCCTCTCTGGCGCCTTTATTCCTGTGGATCTGAGCAGCATTAGTATTCTTTCGCTGTACAGACCTGTCTGCCCCAAACTGTGCCTGAAGTCACTACTGGGCCCTTTCACTGCCTCCTGCCCTGAAGGGATGTTTCAGGAGTGCACCTCCAATGTTTGCAAATATGTCAGTGGTTTTCTATAGCTCTTTACCTTTGTGGCAGATTCTGTTTATTTCTGAAGCAGTGGGAGAAGCCAGTGCTTTTATTATTAAAGGATTACATGACTTAAGCCTTTGACTTTAATGAGTTTAGCCCATTGGTCACCTTACCCATTATCTGACGAGAGGATTGGTGCCAAAATCATCTCTGTGTCTCTGGTAGATAGCCTAGCTCTACCCGGTGCGCATGTTAATGGTTTAGCATTGGAGAGAGCCATCTACCAAAGAAACAGATGATTTTGGTTCCAATCCCCTTGTCACTTACTGTGTTACTTACTGTAATACGGTAAGGTGACTAATGGGCCAATTCCAAAGAAGTCAGAGTTGTCCTTTAAATGCTGACGGAAATGCTGCAGTTTGGAAGCTGCTCTGATGAATTACAGGGTGCTGGTGGTATGTAGGGTGAGGTTTTGACACAGTACACTGTTATGTCAGGTGTGATTCACTGTTATGTCAAGCTGAAAGAGATTGTGTGGGGGCTTGGATGTTTAATTCTAAAAATACAGTCACAGTTACGTAAAGACAACTCTTTGATGTATTTGTAAACCAGCTCCCTACACAGTCCCCAAGGTAAAATGCATCATTACAAAGAAAAGTCAAACACATCATATCTCGTTGCTGTTATGTCTACCCCCCCATGTCCTCTTCTACTCATCCCCCACCTCTTCTCCGCTGGTGCACAAATGCCCTGTGATAGATGAAGGAGAGAGCGTGTAAGTGTGAAATGTCACATCCATCTCCATCTGTTTGTGTGTGTGTCCTGGGGATGTCTGAATCAGGCATAGGTGCTGTGATGTCAGAGCAGGCGGGCAGCAGGACAGGAACCAAGGCCAGGTGGAAACACTCATTAATCTCTATAGCGGACTCAGGGTACAGGGACAGTTACATGGAGGTTATTAAACAACCTGGCTGGCAGCACTCTGGGCATCTGAGGATAAATAGATGTAGACAGGCTGAAAGGATATTGCTACGCTTCATTTTATCAAATTCATCACGCAACAATTTATTGATCAGTGATTGACTAAGGAGTTGCCTGTGAAGTTCAGCAGATTCTAGATAGATGCTGCTTTGCACATTTCTTTCCATGTTAGCGTATGAGTGTGAGTGTATATGAATGTGAATACTATATATTTCCAATCAAATAATAGTGTCTCCAATCAAAACCAAATGATCTACAAGAGAGCATTTAGTGGCAATGTAAAGCTGCATGTCACTTTTATGACAAGTCCTCTAAGTTCCCTGCATCCGTTCGAATGTCTTTGTTGCGCACGAGGTCGTTACTTTCTACAAAGCGGTGCGCTGTGGCCATACAGGCTTTGTTTTCCTCACAAGATCAGTGGAGAGCAGTGTCCTTGGTAACTGACTCTTGCTGCAAGGTTAATATCTGATCTCTCTCTCTCTCTCTCTCTCTCCCTCTCTCTCCCTCTCTCTCTCCCTCTCCCTCTCTCTCTCTCTCTCTCTCTCTCTCTCTCTCTCTCTCTCTCTCTCTCTCTCTCTCTCTCTCTCTCTCTCTCTCTCTCTCTCTCTCTCTCCCTGCTCTCAGATCATTGTGGGAGTGATCCTGCTCTACTACCTCTTGGGAATCAGTGCCTTGATTGGGGCTACCGTCATCGCTGTGTTAGCTCCTGTCCAGTACTTTGTGGCCACTAAGCTGTCCCAAGCACAAAAGAGCACTCTGGTGAGTATCCATTGGCTCCTTAGCAGATATGTATGGAAACCTGTTTCCGCCACCTGTAAAAAAAAGTGAGATCATCATGTGAGATTTTTTTCTCAATATTATTACTTAGTTTCTCATATTTATGAGAAACTTATGAGATTATTGATGACTGTATGACTATGAGTATCTCAGAAATATGAGATACTAACTCATAATATTGAGAAAAAAATCTAATTTGATGATGAAAAAAAAAGTTATGTGCTGGATTGTTTTTTTAACAGGTGGCGGAAATGGGCTTCCATTGGACCCAAGTGAAGTTTAGAAATTCTCAATTTGATTAGTACCCAGAAACTGGCTTGTAAAGGCCATGTTGTACCAGAATGCCTGTTCCCACCAATCTTTTTCACATGGTAAAATGAAACGCAAACAGTTCCCTCAGTGTGTGTGGGCCCTGACCTCTCTGTACCAAGGAGACCAGGCAGAACTTCTTGGCAAACAAACTTGGTCAATATTGATTTGTCCACATCACACCCACTAGTGGTAATGAAGTGGATGTAATGATAGTGTTGAATCATGATGGCACATGCTCTCTATCTCATATGCACACACAGTCGCACACACAAACACTCAGCCAGACACCTGAAATAATGTTCATTATCTCCTTGGTGAATAATAGCTTTGATCCAGGTAGGGGACAGAACAATTTGTCTTTATTCACACACGATATGTTAATCTTACAGAGTGCCTTTGTGTTCTTCTCTTTCCAATTGCCCTCAAGCTACCATTCAATAAAGCTACTCTAATGTACTGTACTGATACTGTTATACTGCCCATGATACTGTGGAGCAGGACTTGATGCTCCACAAACACTTTGGTTTGATAGTTTAGATATTTGTAGTGGCAATTGCACACAGATAATAGAATCATAATAGTGCTTATGTTGCCCTCTGGTACCCCTCTTATAATATATCTCTGCATGTGTGTGTGTGTTAGTGTGTGTGTGTCTGTGTACAGTATGTGTGGAGGCAGTCACCAAGCCATGGAAGTCTACTTTCCTTGATGCTTCAATTGATAATTAGTGTAATCAAAGCCCGTCTGTCCCCCTTCAGGAATACTCCAGCGAGCGTCTAAAGAAGACCAATGAGTTACTGCGGGGCATCAAGCTGCTGAAGCTCTATGCGTGGGAACACATCTTCTGTGACAGTGTGGATGAGACCAGGGGCAAGGAGCTCACCAGCCTGCAGGCCTTCGCCCTCTACACATCCATATCCAGTATGCCACTTTGTCTCCTCTGCCCACAGTGTCTGGAGATATTTAGGCTTACATTTGCCATGATTCTATCCAGCTGTCGAAGCAAATTTTATGTGAACTTTCAAAATGTTGCAACAAAGTAAAATTAGCTTATTAGGTGTGTTTCCATTAGTGGATTTGAAGAGAATAAAAATGCTTCCTGAATGTAGAATGTAGGTACGTCAGAAAACACATTCACGAGAAAAATAGTCTTTACGCTACATCATTGTTTACTTGACAAATGCAATGCTTATTTGTTTTCTACAGATAGGCCACCTTATCTTCTTCAACACCCACAGAAAAACAGTCGCCACACTCTGCTCCACTCCAGTCCTGTGACGAACCAATATGTTAAAGTGATAGACTGTCTAGGACTAAAAGCAATATTCACAGACTCTACAATATACAGTATACTGAATGCATCATAATTTACTACCTGGCTAAGCCCATTACATTAACTACTCACATACATGCTGTGTTGACAATGTCAACACAATAAATCCAATCCATACTGAAGCACAAATGTTGCCCTCCCCACTGGTGGATAGCATTTTCTATGTGAATACTCATTCAAAACTGGAATTTTAATCGATTAAGAATATCTTTTCCCACTAAAACATTTGTCAAGGTCAGTATACTGAAAAGGCCTTTTGATGAGGAAGTACAAACGGTGTTGTTCATGTGGTCAGGGTCTATAAATTGCATTCTGGGTCATGCCAGTAATTTTGGATAAAAAGGCTTTGAGACGTAGATCAAAGAGGCAGCTGTGTGGATCTATTTGTAGTCCAGAGAGAGGCAGCCAAAGTTATGTAACAATGACTCAGTGCTGAGGCTTCTTCACTGCACAGACTCTACTTGAATCTGGCTGTTATCAGGTGAAAACCTTGTATCTGCAAAGTGTCAACTTTTCAGGAACTAACAAAAACAGCCTTGATTTTACCTTGACAACCATGCATTTTTGAGTTTATCTAAAGGCTTTTGCAAAGGTTTCATAACACCAAGGTGTCGTAGAATTTTCTCATCCCATAGAGAACCAAGTAATCCTTCAGTTGAAGTTAAAATTTTAAAATCACCAAAATTAGAGTTACAAGGTTTTGACCTGACAGCGATGATATGCTTGTTTCATGATCTGCTGTGTTCCTGTGAACAAAACCTTACATTACTTGATGTGAATAAGCTTGTTTGTGAGAATGTAGTAATGGATCTCATCAAGGAGGTCTTCACAAAAAAACCCAGTGCCAGGAAAAAATAAACTGTTATTTTGTACATTATATTGTTTATGTTCACTGTTTAACCTCCTGGAAAAACCATCAGTATCATACAGCTCCTGAGCCCTCCTGTGTCTCACACCCTGCTGTGTGTTTCTTTTCTGCTTTTCAGTATTCATGAATGCAGCTATTCCCATCGCAGCTGTTTTGACGGTGAGTCAATTCCAGTCCCGCCATTAAATCTGTGCAATAAATGTGTGCGATTCAGGAGATGCCAATTATCCACCCTCACATTTAAAGTAGGGATCTGCCTATCTTTCTGTCTAGATATACTGTAGATGGAGTTAATCAGTTAGGTGGATGTGCATCCTATCCCCTTTTCCCCAGTGAAAAGGACAGATCAGACCTAAACAGTGGCAGCCATGCAGTCTGGTGGCAAACCAAAGAGCCAGCCTGACTGTAAGATGTCCAGTGACATTTCACAGGACGCAGTGGACACTTTTCCTGACAGCACCATGCCTGTATTTATAGAGGTCCTTTGCTGTTGCAGAGCTGAGTGGTGACAAATTTGAAATGTCAGACAGACACCAAAGTGCAGGACAAACGAAGGTCTTCAGACGAATGGTTCGTCTTTTTACTGATTGCCCCTTGAAAGGCCTACTTCAAGTTCAACAGCAAATTGATGTTGACAGTCAGAGGAGTTCTGTTTCTCCACAAGGTGCTGTTACCTTGGACAGGATGTCTGACTTTGAGACATGAGTGACTGTCAGCCAATCAAAAGTTAGGAGTTCATAACTTCAGGTTCATATAACTAAATCCATGCTCTTATGACTAACCTGTGTCATTCTCTCCTGTAGACTTTCGTGGTTCATGTCCACATCTCCGAGGATGCTGACCTGTCCCCCGCTGTGGCCTTTGCCTCTCTCTCCCTCTTTCACATCCTGGTCACGCCCCTCTTCCTGCTCTCCAGCGTGGTGCGCTCCACTGTCAAGGCTCTTGTTAGGTGAGAAACTAGTTTTCCCACAGTGCATTGTAAAGTTTTGATTTATTCAAATGCAAGTATCTTAATTCATTATCCTCACGAGGATACAATACGACACAATTCCACTTATCTATGGATAAACTGGGAAACACTTTACTTCATGAGCAGTTAGATGGAATACATTATGGTTAGATGGAATATTTTATGGCTAGATGGAATACATTATGGTTAACCTGTATTGAGTTTAGTTAGAGAAGATTTTAAAATTGTCATGAGGAGAGAATTATGGGGAGTGGAGCTGAAACAGCAGAGGCAAATGAGCAGAATACTGAAGAACAGCGTGATTAAACTGGGTGGAGCACTTGGCCTTCAGGCAATATTGGTGGATCAGTGGCATCATTGGATCAGTCTTGATTTAGGTGATAAGTGCCTCACTTCTCTGTTGTTTTAGTACACTGGTCTCTAATCATAAAATGTCTCTCAGTTTATCTCCGTAATATAATTATTTCTTTGTTAACAATTATTTTGGCAGGCAAGACATCTGTTGTAATTAAGTTGCTACAGAGCCTCTCTCTCGCTCCTACTAATCCAGCACAAGTCATTAACTCTCCATCCTGTCATTCTCATGGCTGATTACACCATTACTACTTGCGTGCTCACTTGCTAATATATCGAATGATATATTTTCAACTATTTTCATAGCATCTACGCAGGGCAATTATAATGCAAATTATCGGCACATAAGCTATTCTATGTTTATCGAACTCACTGCCTGAAACTGTTAGTTACAACGTCAATTTAGGCAAGATGCATAATTACCATGCTCCAGTCATTGGTAAAATGAAATGTGAATGTAGTTACTGCTTCATCATACCGCTGAAAAGTGGATGGGAGTCCCCTAGATGTGTCTCATGAAGTCAATGAAGCAGAGCTAATTTCTCTTAGTCAAGGCTGAATATGTGTGTAGGGCTATAGCCTGTACAGGCAATGAGGAAGGAAGTGTCAGTTAATATCGCATCATCTCTGCCTAGTACCTCTTGGAAATGATCAGATACGGGGGGGGGGGGGGGGGGGGGGGGGGGGGGGTGAGTGGAGGGTGACTGGATGAGACAGTATCAGCTTGGATATGATGGTTACTTGCAAACTGTATTCTACATTTTCTAAATGGGCTTCTAGAGGCCGCTTACTACCACTAGGCTTGTGTAAGGACTGGGTCACTTGATTTTAAAACAATGGCCTTTCTCTCTTGAATCTGCTTAAGATCCTTTGAGATGCCTATTTTGGGACTATGGGTTCTGATACCCTTTGCCAGATAATGTAGATTCACTTGATTTAGCAACACATCTTAAGACTTTCACAATAGGAACTATGTGATTGTAGTATTCATTGTATTCCCATGATGTCACATGCATTTCCTACCAATATGGTGCTTTACCACATACATCATTGGTTCATCATTGGCTCATTGGTTGTGGCTGTCATTGTCATTCTGGTTATCACCTGTTATTTTTCCACCAAGATGGCCATGTGATGATGTAACAGAATACGATGAATACGGTAAAACATTTCAACTATCTTTATCTATTACCAGCTGGTGCTGTCACACTGTGGCGTGTGGCATTTAATATTGATATTTTATGAGCCATTGTCAGTGCAGAGGCCAGTTAATGGTGGAGATACTCTTATCATAGCTCTGCTGGTATTGACATAACTATCGCAGTGTGTTCGCTCCAACACACAGGGTAAACTGTGGCATACTGCATGTCTCGGCCTGTATGTGCCTTTAGTTCAAGGGAAATTTTGATTCGAAGCACTTTGAAGTAATTAAGGATGAAATGAGCCAAGTGAAGGGAATGAGATCCAATTGAGAGGATTTTGTTGTACTTCTTCTGTTGTACTTAGCAGAGGCACAAGAATTGGAAGTGGATTGCAAGTATCAGTAGAGCATTTGTTCTCTTTTGAAAACTGAAATAGGAGATAAGTGAGTCAATTTAGAGATATTACATATACAGATACAGTGTGTGTGTGTGTGAGAGAGAGAGAGAGAGAGAGAGAGAGAGAGAGAGAAAGAGAGACAGACAGGCACAGTGACAGAGGTAGAGAGGGAAAGAGAAAGTCAGAGAAAGGGAAATAAACATAAAGCTCAATCTCAGTGAGCTATGTTCCATTGATTTTCCAATCATAGCTGTCCAACTGAATGAATGATGTGCCATTAAACAGGCAGGGGCTACTGTTATCTTTACATGAGAATGAACTAATTGAAGATCTATATTACCTGTGCATGTTACCGAGGCCTATTTGTGTGATCAGTGTAGCTGTTTCCATACTAAGGGTGAACGCAGCATTTGTTTTTGTTCACACTTTCCTTTAAACCTCTACCTAAACTTTGTCCCTTGTCTAATGGGGTAAAAGTTAATAAATGGTTTATCCATAATGCTGTCATTTTTATAGTATGTTGTTTAATATTTATTTGATTGTAAACAGTCTGTTGATGGACTTGATTGATAATACAGATTTCATTATCTGTTATCGATGTGAAACTTACTCACAACCTGATTTCTCTGTTTCTTTGTTTTCTGTTTCCTCCGCAGCGTTCAGAAGCTTAGCGAGTTTTTCTCTAGCGACGAGATTGGAGACGAACAGGAGCCTAAAGCCACCATACCCTCCGGCTCCAGCAATCACAACCAAAATAAGTACCAGGCTGTGGTAAGCACCCACACACACACACACACACACACACACACACACACACGTTTTTCTATGTCTGCTTGCTTTAGGCAACATGGTGTACAGTGTTTCAGCACTTACTGTACATCGTCCCTAACTCCCCCACTGGATGTTGCAGTCTCACTTCACTGCACATTTTTGTCGTCTTCCTTCCACCTCAACCTCGCTCACACTCACTCGTCACCATCACCACTCTGTACCATCTCCCTCGTGCTGGGGGTTTATGCAACCCTCGTCTAGTCGTCCTCTAAGCCATTCCCTCCCTCCTCCTCCTCCTCCTCCTCCTCTTCCTCCCGACACCACCAGCCCCTGAAGGTGGTAAACAGGAAGCGCCCCCCGAGGGACGACTGGAATAACTACAGCTCACAGGGGGACCACGAGGGGGATGGACCCTTTCAGGATGTGGACCACGACATCTGTATCAAGGTGGGTGAGAGAGAGAGAGTGAGTGAGTGAGTGAGTGAGTGAGTGAGAGAGAGAGAGAGAGAGAGAGAGAGAGAGAGAGAGAGAGAAGTGATAAGGCTGCATGGATCAAAAGAATAGAAAAACAAGGAAACAGTAAACTTGTCCCCCACAAATGATGCAGGCACCTCTCGGGCCATCATACAGACTAAATCGGACTGGTGGTGTCTGAGATATCACATTTGAGTTGAACATTTCGACTTTTAATTATTGCTCCCCCATTAGGCTGATCAATGTAAATTTGTAAACGCTGGAACACAGCGCCAAGATGCATCATCCCACTAAGTCAAAATCAGACTAGTGGTATAGAAATTATGACTGTTCATATTTTCATTGCGTGGGAGACAATGAATTAAAAAAATTATATATGCATAAATGTATTTATGTACAATATGTGTGTACTGTGTATATAATTATGTATGGATGAATTGGTATGCAGGATTTTAGTCCTCATCAGTATTCTGTCAAGGTTCTTCTAACTGCTTCAGTTTGCCATTTTGACTCATTATTGAACAGTGATTTAATATTTGTTTGACGCCTGCATGTTTTCCTCAGATCACTAGCGGCTATTTCACCTGGACCGACGGGCCGCCAACGCTATCTAATGTGGACATCAAGATTCCATTTGGTGAGCAGCAGTCAGCGAATGTAGAATCTGTTTGTTTTTTCTTTATTTCTTTATCCCATTTTCCATTTCTCTTTCTATTTTTTCACTTTCTGTTTCCTTTCTTTCCTTCTCTTCCACAAATCTCTCAGGTCAGCTGACGATGATTGTGGGCCAGGTGGGTTGTGGGAAGTCGTCTCTGTTGCTGGCAGCGCTGGGTGAGATGCAGAGAGTTTCAGGGACGGTCAACTGGAATAGGTCAGTTACAAATCTATCTATCTATCTATCTATCTATCTATCTATCTATCTATCTAGCTATCTATCTATCTATCGCCAATTGAATTGTTGCATTTTGGGACAACAAATGATCCTCCTTTAAGAATAATTGTAGTTATTTTCAACATGGGCCTTCTTTTCCTAATTTTTGCCATCATGCTGATCGATTCTGATCTACATATTATCAATTACGTAAACTAAAAGAGCGTTTAACCGCTTTTTTAGACTGTTTGAGTTTCCCTTTGCCCCGTTAGATTGTATTGGAGAGCAGCGCTCTCTGCAGACTGTGAGGTACGTAGCTCTACAGTGTGACTAACTGATGACATTTTGATCAGAAATCATTTGGCATGATGGCAAAAACTAGGAAAATAAGACCCAGGTTGAAAATAACTGGAATTATCCTTCAAACATCAGGTTGCTAGATAGCTGCAGAATAATTATGCATTGTTTGTTCATCGTTCATGGTTTCACTCTGATCTTTTTATATACTGTGGTTCAGTGTCTCCAATGCCTGATAGAAATCAAGCTCTGTGTGCTTAAGGATTTACCCTCAATGAGGAAGCACTAGTCTCTCACTAACCTACACAGCAGTCACACCAGTATATCAACCACTTTCCCCAATTATAAAGCAACATCAGATTTTTACCCTCAGAGAATCCCATATATGTTCTATGGTTGCTCTTCAAATGAATTTCAGTTTAAAGGTGAAAGGTTAACTTGAAGTGAATTGCTCCCCACAGAGAGCCAGATCACTGGTCGATATCATGGTATCTTTTCCCTCTCCACGTAATGTGATGTTATGTCTAGTGCATTGCCAAATCTCTCTGGTAATTGGTCTGTCAGGGAAGGTTGGGTCATTTATTTATGTGTTTTGGGCAGTGATAAATTCTTAGTCCCTGACAGGGCAATGTAATTAGCATCAAAGCTAGCCCTGCACATGCCCCCTTACCATGGCAATATAATGTAACTGGATTTGTAGGTCACTTAAATCGAGCTGAGACTGCAGCCTTTCTTTTTTATGGTTGGGGGAAGGAGCGTAGAGGAAAAGGAGAACTCTGTGTCGAGGAATGGAGCGAGGTAGGAGCGCTTTCGTTGAATCAACGGCCCAAAATCAGTCAAATAACAAATGCACCTGGGAAAACATCCCAAAATGCCCTCAACATTATCATTTCAAACATACTCACTGTAATATTATATCTCTGAATATTTCATTCTTTGCCCATTTAGATAAATTCTTTCTGAGGTTTAGATTGATGAAGTTTTGAGTTATTGGCTGTGATATGCAGCTGGTTCAATGACTGTCAGTGACCACTGATCATGATCATTTGCTTGGACTGTTGCAGTAGATAATTACCCGTTCAGATAGAGTTCTGTGTAGTTTAAAAATAGCCCACTTGACCACTTCCTCTGATAAGTCAAAACGCAGACTAAGACAACTGGAACACGGTGAACTGGACATAAATCTTCATTGCTCTTCGTAAACCTTGCTGAGTGAGGCTTAATCCTTCTACCAAATGTGGATGGCCAGTCATGGGTTTCTGCAAATATCAACCCAGTAGAGATAACCAGTGCACATTTGAGATAGCACAGCTGAAACTAGATCCTTAAATCCAGCCAAATGGAAATGCATTCTGGGAGTCATTAGCCGCGATCTGCCAGCTGTGAATGTCTCATCACCTACCCAGGATTGGACTGCTGTCCGTCTCTATATGTCAACAAAGTTCAGTTTCCCTTGTCACTGTGTTCCTGGCAGCCAAGCACACACGCACACGCACATACACACACATACACGCACACACACGCACACACACACACACACATCCTCTGTCCACATGCCAGGGTCAAGCTGGCACATATTCTGATATTGGGCTGGATTGTACACCCCGCCTGGCGCCAACCCTCTCACATATCATGTCCCCCTGGGAGCGACTAAGGAGCTGTCATTTAGCTCTCACAGACTATTTAATCAGACATTTTGAAGAGATATGGAGTTATCTCAGACACCACTGGTCCAATTCTGACAAAACTTGGGGAAATTATGCATCTCACCACTGCACACCAGCAGTCAAAACAAGGTGACATATTTTGGACTTTATCATTCGTGGGGAGAAGGTATTACTGTTGCCTTATTCTAACAGCTTCTTTATCTGAGTAGTATCTGTTCTGCTTCAGGTTCAGCTACATTTGTCTGTATTGTTTTTTCTTAACCTGTGGGCCAGCATGTGATATCACAAAGCCCTGTAAATGGGCCACAGTTTCTGTCTTTAGTCTCTCTATTCACTGTGATAGCTGGCTGATTAAAAAAAAGCCTGTAATGAATTACATACTAATCCACTAATAAGTCTCCAGCAGAATTCAAATGTGAGTGTTAACCTCAAACTACTTCCCTGAACTGCCAACTCCATTTGTCCCCCTCAGTGAAGTTTGGGGGGGGGCGGTTATCATTCAGACTTAATCCGTTCGTTCATTCCTTCGTCCGTTATCTCAGACTCTGCTGAGCGGATTTTGATTACTGATTGGCTCAGAGGGGGACAGCATCATATGTGTGGGACGACATGTTTGCTGTTGCCTTGTGCAACCTTTCATACCCAGTAGTGCAACCCCCCTTCTCCCACCTGTTCCCCCTGCCCCCACCCCCATGCTCCCATTTCAAGTAGATTGTAGTGCATGCAGGGAGCGGCTGGGGTTTCTCTCCAGTTAAAGTAGACTGCTATTTGTGTCTTGTCCTGAGTATCCAGTCAAAGCAGCAAGAGAATTTCCACCATGGGGGATCAATAAAAAGTGTAGATAATAGATAATAAAAAGTACATCAAAGAAATTCTCTAGCTATTGATCTCCAGAATGACAATGAATACAATCAAACAATAGACTAAACCGTGTTTGTCGAGGATACGATGAATAAAAGATTCGAGTTGTGTTTGCTGATGGATAGAGAAAAAAAATTAAGTCACTGATACCAAAGAGTGTGTCATTATCAGGCGTGGTCATCACAGTGAACATGCATCATTACCCCCTGTCATCTTTAGGGTGCATTTATGTTTTAATGATGGGTGTTTGTTTTCTAAAGACAGTTAGAAGGACAATTAGAAACTGTGGGAAGTTTCTTTATCGCTGTGATGGCATCGGCATCTTTTTAATACAGGATGTGATCCTATTTAACTTGGCTTTGATGATTAGCCTTTTCACCTCTAGGCATTTCTTGCTGCTGATAGAAACTGTCTGGTAATATTCCCTCATGTATTCCCCTTTAACATGACCTTAGGTCCTTGAAAGTCCTGACTGGCATGAAGAGGAAATATCCCTTGGTGGGATGGGAGAGATGAAAGCTACAAGTCATCAACTCCAGCGTGATTACCCTGTTTTTATGATGGCAGCATGATAAGACAATCAGCCGGCCATTTCAGAGCACCGGCTTTAGACCCTTTTAGGCGATATTAGCTGATGAGGTGATGAGGCCTGATGAGTTGATTTTCTTAGGGGCTAGGCGTTTCTCAGTGCATTGTTAAAAAAATTGCTCAACAACAGCCATCATGATTGATGAAATGCCCTTCAATTATAAACACTGGAAACACTTGTAACTTCTTAAGTTACTATTTCTGTAATGCTCAGGTTAATTCTGTAACTTTTGGATTAAGAATTCAAAAGGACCTGCTGGTGAACTCAAAGTCCAAAACACTGATGCTTTAATGCTTTAATGCATTATGCCACTTCAGTATGCACCTTTTTTTTTTTTTTTTTTTACAAACTCTTAGGTGCCCTTATCTATAGGGCTTATTTTGTTCGACACCTCTTAAATAAAATAGCTGACATTGTTTGCCACCATACTCACTCACCATACCACTACCTAACAGCTGTGATATCCTGCGGTGTCGTCTGTCATGGCTGCCATTTTGAAAGCTGCTGGTGTAAACTGATGTGAATCAGCCTGAACTCTCTGGTCATAGTCAGGCTGATTGAAATCACCTTCTCAGGACCTCTGGGAGAAGTGTCAACTTGTCAAAGATAAAAATACACCACAGCTTCTACTGGGCATGTGCAAAGCCACAAACAGCCAATCAGATCTTGGTGAATTTTAGCTTTAGGTTTCTGTGAGTGTGAGTGGTTGTGTGTGTGTGTGTGTGTGTGTGTGTGTGTGTGTGCGTGTGTGTGTGTGTGTGTGTGTGTGCTTTGTAGGGGGTGTAAAATTAGGCTGAAAGGAATGGTGCTGAATGAATTTTATGTTTTAAGGCCTTTTCAATTTAAGTCACTAGACTTTCAGAAATTCCCTTGGCCTTGTTGATTTTATTGGAAATTAAGTAAAGTCATTTTATACTTCTAGGACAAAGTAGCAGTCGTAGACTCCTGATGAACAACTCAAGTAATTGCCTTTTCTCCATTTTCTCTGCAGCCTGCCAAGCCTGGAGTCTGAGGGCGATGAAAGGTGAGTCTTCCGAATAAAGAGGGAAAGACAAACAAATAAACCAAGATCCTAACTCGTTTGTTTTTAGTTGGACCTCAGAGGAAAATTTCAGAATTTCAAACTCAGACTGGCTCTCTGGAACTAACTTTGAGTCAGTCTGAGTCAAAGACATTGGTAATTTTTATAGCATGGGTTAGTGGAACATTTTAAAAGCTGCAAATATACTGTAGTAGCCTATTTTAATCAGGGAAAGGATATCTGATATTGCTATTGTATGCAGCACACAAACACAAACAGCACACAAACAATAGTGAACACAATAGATCTCTATTATAAGTAGAGCTTTGTTGACAATTCATACTTGTCATTGGTTTGGCGTACGTAAATAATGGGGACGTTTCTGCACACTGTATGTCACTGTCTGTGCAGCCCAGCTGGCCTTCTGTCATTCACATGACTGCTGTCTGTCAGAGGGTCCTCAAGTACACACACACACACACACACACACGCACACACACACGCACACACACACGCACACACACAGGTGTCTATGTCACCCTGCTTTGGGCAACAGGGTATCACACACTGACATTTGACTGGCTGATGGCTGATGCCCCCGTCTCTGTCTGACCGGATGGTTAAAACATTAACCCCCTGCTGTGTGTATATTAACAGTGTCATTTTGTGAGGTTGTGTGTGCATGTGTGTGTGTGTGTGTTTGTGTTTGTGTCTGTGTGCCCACAGAAACCTGGACATCTATTCACAACATACAGAAACCATCAGAATAATGATATAAACTGTGAATACCTTTGTTTGGCCTCACCTATGTTTATATAGTCCAGTCAGTGCACAGTTTAGTGTATAATATACACTAATTACATTAAATAAATTAAATGTATACCTAATGTTAAATTCCTGTAACATGTCATGGGACACAGTGGATAGAAACAGTTTTGATGTGCAACATGTGAACAGAATACTGTTGCATGTTCTACAAAACTCACTGCTTTTCAATTTTATGCCAAGGTAAGAATTAATTTCATTAAAATGTTTTCCACCCTAGCAATTATGCAACATCGTTTCAAAGAATAATTTTGCATCTTCATGCCCGAGACATTTTAGATCTCATGTCTTATTCATATAAGTGGTTCTGCTAAAATATTAATTGTGTCGTGGCCACATAACATTTAAATTGAAAGCTTACTCACGTAATACTTCTAAACTGTATAGCTATCATTCCTTTTACACCAACGAATTAATTTCAACCACATTATTTTTTAGCTATTCAGTATCTGCATGTATTATCATTTAGAAAACCCACTACCCTGTGACAGTGCTCAAATAGAGTATTTTTCCTGGTGACTTGAGCTTTGCTTCCATTGCCTGATCTAGTTTCTAGTTATGTATCAATGTCGGGCTTGTTGTCAGTGAGAGGAGCTTTGGTCAGGATCAGTGGATCGACACCACTGCCTTATCCGCACTAGGCAGTGAGGCAGGCTGCCACATAATGTGTGTCACTTCGGTAACATTCTCCAATCCCTCAGTCTCTCTCAACGAGCCTCTGTCACCTCTAGGGCCGTCCCACACTAAAATGATTCTACCTTTCAACTCATCAGATCGTCCCATAGCGATGGAAAACAGCATTATGCCCTGAAAAAGGAGCTTTCTCCGAAATGCAGGCCAATAAAGATGACCGAAGTTATCAAATTGCCCTCCTGAACCTATTTTCCCATTGCTATTAGCTTTAGTTCCCTGGACTGATCAGATAAATCACTTAATAATAGATGGCTTTGGCAGTTCTTTTATGATTTTTTTTACTGTATGGCAAACCAGTATGGCCAGTATCTCACTATAAAACATATCAAACGCTCCATTTGATAGACAAGTCTGCAGACTGCTTCTCCCACATTATTTTCCCCTTGCCAAGAGGTCATTTAGATCCATCATTTAGATCAAAGAAGGCCAACACATTTTCAATATTATTCTGATGCCAGAGATAAATGCTTATGAAACTTATTAACACTTATTAAAAATAAAATTAAAACCAACAAGTCAGTTGAAAAAGTCTTAGTGGAGTAAAACCCCGACTGGGACAGTCGTAATCACCTCTGTTGCCTTAGTGTTGTGTATTGTGCTGTGAATATAGTGTGTGTGTATGTTTGCATGTACGTGCACGCACGTGTACGTGTGTGTGTGTGTGTGTGTGTGTGTGTGTGTGCGTGCGTGCGCATGCATGCAGGGACGTGTGTGTGCATTCATGGGTGTGTGCCAAAACATCCTGGGGGCGTCATGGTGGCTTAGTGGTCCAAAGGACGTACCAAACTCAACGTCCTGGGTTTGGATCTGGCCCAGGACCTTTGTGGCATGTCATTCCCCTCTCTCTCTTCAATCTCTCCTGTCTCTCTCTACTTTGAGCTGTATAATAATAAAATGCAAAACAAATGCCAAAAAATACCTTCCTGCTTTCTGACCACAAACAGCCTGGCTCTCTTTAAAAGGGTAACTTACCCTTGCCGTGAGGGACAGGGATGCCATGAACCTTGTGTTGACTAATCTCGGCTGTTGGAATCAGATCTTCTGATAACTGAATGTGTCAAGAGTCCAGATGGCTGGATGATGCTGATTTCTGCATCAGCAAATTACAGGAACAAATGGGGAGAGGGAGTTATTTTTAGGAAAGATAACATCACAGCTAATGATAGACGTGTTCATGTAGGGCAGTGGTCGCCTGTTTCTGTTTGGGTTGCTGAGTAAAGGCATTATCACCACGGTGAGGGTGTGTGTGCGGGTGTTTGGCTACAATGAATTATTATAGGAATAAGGTGGATTTGGTGATTATCACGATAATAACCTGTTAATACCATGGATACAGTATTGTATATCTAATGCCTTGGTGTGTGTGTCTTTGTGTGTGTGTGTGTGTGTGTGTGTGTGTGTGTGTGTGTGTGTGTGTGTGTGTGTGTGTCTGTGTGTGTGTGTGTGTGTGTTTGACATGGTCTCTACAGTCCCACAGACAGGGATGCAGCCGGTGACGGAGATATCAGGTAAGCTCACACAACACCAGATGGTCTTTGTGGCGACGTTTCACCGTTATCAGCAGGGCAGAACAGAGTAGCAGTTCTCATGGTTATTTAGAAATTCACTGAAGCAGCAGGATAATAGAGAACAAGATATTCCCCTCGACTTGGCTATTGTTCCCCTGAACCCTGAATAGCATATCAACTTCATAAATACAACACGCTCATTTGCAATCCCTGAACCGGCTCCTCTGTGGGCTGGAAGTATTCTTGTGCGTCACTGGCAGCATCTGAGGATGAGGAGTGCAGGGCCATCAGTCACTGAGGTGCAGTATGCCAGGCATGCTGAGGGGAAGTTAGTTAATGTAAGAATAGGTCGGTTCTAGCAAACGATTTCCTTGTTATCATGTATGAAACGAATGCCCCTTTCACACATGAAACCCGTAAAATTGCCTGCATGTGTGAAAGGGGCTAAAGACAGATAAAGACATAAACTATGTATATCTTTGTCTATGTCTATGTTTTTTAACATGCAAAGCAGATTGCCATGTGTGTTTGACACTGTGTTTGACACTTCTGGTAGGAAGAGAGGCTCTGTGGCCTACGCTTCCCAGAAGCCCTGGCTGCTGAACGCCACCCTGGTGGAGAACATCACCTTTGAGATGCCAATGATCAAACCCAGGTGAGCCCACCAGCCAGTGCAGCAAGAATTTAAAAAGTTGGACTTTAATGATAGTTACATCTGTTTAGAATGAAGCCCTGATGCATTACTGTAGGGTAACTTACATATCACAGCGAATAGTTTCAGCCAAGCAGTGTGATTGGTCCGTGATGCAATGATGCAGCTGCTTATAGCCATGCTTTATTAGTTGCATACCAACTCTTGTAATAACCAAGGAGCTATACTACCCTTCATTCATTATTGCTCTGATTATAACTACGCTGTTGCTGCAGACGGTACAAGGCAAGGCATAGTATTTGCATAAAAACAGTGCAAAAACACTGTAATAACAAAAACGGGTATTGCATCAGTTACACTGGGGCTGCAACTGACGATTATTTTCATTGTTGATTAATCTGTCGATTATTTTCTCGATTAATCGATTAGTTGTTTGGTCTATAAAATGTCAGAACATGTTGAAAAATGTTGATCAGTGTTTCCCAAAGCCCAAGATGACGTCCTCAAATGTCTTGTTTTGTCCACAACCCAAAGATATTCAGTTTACTTTCAAAGAGGAGTAAAGAAACCAGAAAATATTCACATTTAAGAAGCTGGAATCAGGGAATATTGACTTATTTTTCTTAAAAAAATTACTCAAACCGATTAATCGATTATCAAAATAGTTGGCGATTAATTTAATAGTTGACAACTAATCGATTAATCGATAAATCATTGCAGCTCTAAGTTACACCCATAATCGCAGTACAGTTTGCTGTCTTAGGTATTACTACTATAATATGGCAGCCAGAGTTGTTAATGATAATAGAGCAGTCAGTATTATGTCAAGCCAAGTTGTTAAGCCAAGACAAAGACATCAACCTCACTGCTCTCCAAGGTGTTTGCAGTAAATTGAAATGTCGTCAACAGGCTTGGTTAAATAAAGGTTGGAATGTATAGAACACTTTGAGTGTTCCAGGAAAAGAAGCCAGTTGGTAGCTTCCCAGCTAAAAGGTTGTGACACTGAGACACCCAAAAGTTGTCCGACCTGTGGTTCTGTTTTCCCCTTTTGACGCTGTGCGGTGCCTCTACTATTTCATCCACCCCTGGCACAACACCATATGCTGCTTTTCGCCTGCCTGGGCACAATCAAACACACACTCGTTTGCTCTTTCTGACTCACACACACACAAACACACTCAAACAAACTCATCCTCACAACAAATGGTCTTGCTGAAAGGTCGGTTGTCCACATTTATGGTAGTAGCCAGGCTCTCTCTCTGGGCCTAATGGACTGTCTATAGAAAAGACATTTAATGGAGCGCTGTGCTTTGTTGCTGTGGAGATGTTGTATAAAATAGTGATGTTTGCTCACCCTCCTCTCTGTCTCCTCTGTCTCATCCCGCTCGCCGTCTGGCAGTACTGGCAAAATCCAGATGGGCCGACACTTTTGAGCTGTAGCATCAGCTGTTTAAAAAAAAAAAACGCTGCTTGGTCAAGAGCACCGTAACCTGCTGTGTTGGCTGCTGTGCCACTTATTAGCTTTTGTGTGCAGGTGTGTGACAGTGAGTGACTGAGACAGATTGGAAAGAGAGAAGTTGTTTCAAGTAGACATTGTACAATTAGTTATTGTTTCACCATCTTTAGTGTTGATAATGAATATTTTGTCATTGCCCCTGATGCATAATTTTTGGCTTGTTTTGTGAAGTAGGGCTTAGCTGTAAGTGTGTCCATTGTTTAGAGGTCGACTTCTAGTTTCCTGCTGACGTAGCCTTTTTTTGTGCTGACTGTAGCCTTTAACTTATTGTGTCCTACCTTGCTTATATTAACCATGGATATATAGTTAAATATCACATCCTTATCTTATGCAAAGCATTTGGTTCATCTTGTAGGTCTTTAGGATATCTAAATAGTACGTTAGTTTGTAAAATCTTTCATTGAAACGAAGGTATTTTTGGCCTGTACAAAGCACATAACAGTCGTTGATTATAAACAGACAAAGCAATGCTAGATTTCATTTTAGAAAGTTAAATGTAATGAGTGACAAATGCAGTGTTGTTTTCCATACTGGCTTCAAGCCGACGATCTGTCCTGAGTCAAATGGATGAATGGATGAATGGATGAATGGATGGGTGGGCTAGCGAAGGCAAAACAATGGCAGCCGCAGGGCCGAAATTTGTTTCCAGTCCTGTCCTGTCCTGTGCTTCACGCTCTCTCTGTGCCATCATGCTGCACCTCTCTCTGCCTCTCATCTATTTATTCTGTCTCTGTCTGTTGATGAACCAAGTCTGGTCAGCTGCCCAGGGCAATATCTTTCAAGTTCAACCACAGAGGCTGCTGCATTTCTTCATAGCAGCAGATATTATCCATGTTTCTGTTCTGTGCAGCATCAGTATGGCGAGATTTTTATGGGTCCGGGCATGTATTCATATAAGCAATAAATACCCAAGACATTGTGCATATTTTCACAGTATATGGGCTCTCAGATAATGCTTTGTGTGATTCAAATGAATGTATTATCCAGACAGTGAACCGACACCAAGGACCTCTACTACAGGACCATAGTTTCCTTCTGTAAGTATCAGCAGCTGCTCCCTGCCCTCACCTATATTCTGTCACTGTGCGTGTGTCATCCAGGTACAAAGCTGTTGTTGAGGCCTGCTCCCTTCAGCCGGACATTGACATCCTTCCCCAGGGGGACCAAACAGAGATTGGGGAGAGGGTCAGTATCACCATACATTGTAAATCACACCAGTCTTAGTCTAGGTACTTTGTGTTTTTCTTTGAATTCCTCTGCAGTCCTTTCTTCTCCACATACAGCTACAACTGAGACTGTGCATTGCCGTGTTGCAGTATCACTTGTCATCATTAATATACAGTCGGGATTTGATGTTTATGATTGTGAGGAACCAAATTGACCTTGTTTAGCCAGAGCACTGTCATGTTAGATTAATTCATGCATCAGTAATGCAGGAAATAAGATGTGATCTCCTTTGATACTTCGGGGGGTGAGTGCCGCAGGCTCTTATGGCCTTTAAATGATACTATTAATTCCTCGTACTTTCCTCACATACTTTCCTCTCCTCCTGTCCACCTGTCCAGGGCATTATCCTCTCAGGTGGACAGAAACAGCGCATCAGTGTGGCTCGAGCCTTGTACCAGCAGACCAACGTGGTCTTTCTGGTGAGTCTGCACACACACATCTCAGGTCTAGAGAAGGAGCTTAGCGATGGGCGACAACTTTATTAACTTTACCAGCAGACACTTGATCGCTATTCACAGTGGAGCAGTGATTCTTAAAGTATCTGACGACAGAAGTGATTCATGGGCCTCTTTCTGATGCATTCCTACATGACAAAAACAGCAATATGGGCCCGGTTGCAAGCTGCAACATACCCTTGTTTGAAAACTGTTTGAAAATGTCCCTGAAGAATCCCTGAATGTCCCTGAAGAATCTCTGATGTATTACACTGCCTCTCCATAACACTTAAAGTTTTCTTTTGCTCTCTTTTTCTCTCTGCTTGCCATTTTTCTTAATCTCTATCCCTGTATCTTTTTTCAGGATGACCCGTTCTCTGCCTTGGACATCCACCTGAGTGACCATCTGATGCAGGATGGTATCCTCAAGCTCCTGAGAGAGGAGAAGAGGACGGTCGTGTTGGTCACACACAAGCTGCAGTACCTACCGCACGCAGACTGGGTAAGAGCAGGGTGTGTGTGTTTGTATGTGTGTGAAAGCGATTTCCATTTATTATGTCAGCCAGCTGCATGCACGAGCTGCATGAGTTAAACACCATTTAACTCTTCAACAGAGACAGTTATAGATGAGGCCTTTCATTTCTACAGCTGTTATAATATGAGCATTATTCACACCTAGAGACTTAATTGTCTTCTTTGGGATACAGACAGTTTGTCTCAGAAGGATGCCAGAGAATATAAAGAGATAGCAATAACAGATATCTTTCCACCTTCTACTATTATTAAATACTGCATTTTTCCTGTCTTTATGTGTGTGTGTGTGTGTGTGTGTGTGTTATCAGATCATTGCAATGAAAGATGGGACCATCCAGACTGAAGGGACTCTGAAGGACATCCAGAACTCTGAGCCCGACCTCTTTGAACAGTGGAAAACCCTGATGCACAGACAGGATCAGGAGTTTGAGAAGGTGACTAATGACTGGAAATTAAGGTCTAATGAAACCTTAATGACTTGATAACAGTCTTTAATGATCTTTGCTCTGGCAATTCGGGAGGTTTTGGATTCAGTGCCACTGAAAACCATTTAGTGCTGCTTGAAATGAAAATTTTAGTGCCTCTGTGTTATTTAAGGTCACAACAGATTGTAGTCGTTAGTATTCTGGAGGTTTTGTTGTGGGCCTTAATTCAATGAAATTGTGATTGTAGCACAAGCGATATTTAACATCAGATCCTTTTTATTGGTAAATATAAACATCAGACAATATTTTCTTCATCTCTCCTCCAGGAGACGGTGGCAGAGAGTATGACAGACCTGGAGAGGAAAAACCTGCGGAGGGCCATGTACTCCAGAGAGGCTGTCAGGACCGAGGAGGACGAGGAAGGTGAGAGGTCACAGATCACAACCTCTACTGTGATGACAGGCAACAGCAGCCCGATGGATGCAGTCAATGTTTCACTAATTTCAGCATGGTGGAGCGGTGTGTGTGTGTGCGTGTGTGTATGTACTGGAGGAATGGGATTTTCCGTCTTCCTGTTGTGGCTATTTGCTAAGCAGCATCATCTGTTACATGAAGGCTTTAGCCCGTCAGCTTAGTCATGTTTGCACCTACTGCAATGTTTGCAATGACTGGAAAAGGAATAGAGAAAACAACTTCCTCTATTTCATTCTTGTCCCTATCCTTTTTTATTCTGCCATTTCTGTGTAATGCAAACATTACATGGGTGTAAATACTGCAGGCCTTGCTGTTCATTCTGGGTCAGGTGTTTTCTCTCTTGGCTTCTCTCAGCGACTAGATATAACCCTCTCTCTACCAGCCACTCACAGCCTCTGTGCTGTAGATAAACACTGTATTTGATCCTATCTCTCTGTGTCTCTCTGCTGTTGACTGTATGACTGCAGTGGAAGGTGCTAAGGTGCCGCGGCTGTACTCTTTATCTGTGTTCTGTGTTGTCTCTCGTGTGCTGATGGCACCCCGGGGTGGACTTGTGGGATGGCTGCAGCACCAGGTGTTGCCTTCATGTTCGATCTCGCAGGTGTGGCCAGAAAGCATGGTTTTAAAACTGACTGGTTTACCACTGAGTCTGTGGCATCGTGACGCTGCAAGCACATCGCAGCCCTGCAGGCTTTTCCCGCCATGTTGGAATCATGCGCCAGCCCTCACCATCCATTTAGTCTCCTCTTGTCTTTGTCTCTCTTTCTCCATTTTCCCTCCATTTGTCACTCCTGGTCTTGCTCTTTAAAAAACTTGCTTAAGACTTTGCCAGCATGAATCTGATGGTAGCAATAGTCTGTTTAGACCTGCCACTCATTCTTTCCATTTCTTCCTTTCCTTTCCTCTCCTCTCCTCTCCTCTGTTGTGATCTCCCACCTTCCCTCTCCCTCTGGCTTGTCTTAGCCTCCCAGACAACCACATGCAGCCACGCGCTCTAGCGATTGCTGCATGATGTGATGTGATATATTTATATGGGGGGAGGAGGTGGGAAGTCAAAAACACTTGCTCCTCACCCCCGATCAGTATGTCATGGCTGCTCCGTTCCCCCCGAAAAACACCCCTTTCATGGGAATGAGCATCTGCCTGGTGTTGTAGAATATGTATGAATATGGAATGATGAATTAATCAGTGCTGTAGCATTCTCTCTCTGTCTGTCTCTCTCTCTCTGTCTCTCTTCCTCTCTCTCTCTCTCTCCCTCTTCTCTCCTGTGGCCTACTTATTTTTCCTCCTTGTCTCTCCTGTCGTATGGAACTATTCCTGTATTAGACATAAGAGGAAAAATCAGCAAGAATCTGTCAGAGAAGACTAGAGAAAGAGAGAGATAATGAAAGATCTAGGTAAGAGGGTAGGAGGAGGAATATTGACGGATTGAAAAAGAAATGTCACAGAGCGTATAAGCACCATTAGCAGAGAAGTGAGACATTATGCAGGTCAAAGGAGGCCAGAGCATGGTTAGATTAGACACAACAGAAATCAGAGTCCAGGTTAAAACATGGTAAGAAGAACAAACATAATGCAGCACAGGGACGTTCATGAAGCATCTTCCTTTCCAAAGGTAATATGTAGTCATTGCTTCCCAAAATAACTTAACTCTATTTCATTGACACAACTTAATCACATGTCACATTTGCCCAGAAGTAAACCAAGACTCTGCAACATTTTAACTCTTCTCTCTCTCCCTTCCAGAGGAGTCGGTGGAGAGTGACGAAGACGACAACCTGTCCCAGGTGATGCGGCAGCGTGCCACCATCCCCTGGCGCTCCTGCGGCACCTACCTGTCCTCCGCCGGGTTCCTCCTCCTCACCTTGCTCCTCCTGTCGCAGCTCTTCAAACACTCCCTCATGGTCGCCATTGACTACTGGCTGGCCCATTGGACGTCGCACGTCATCGCAGCCAAGATGGACGCCACGGCGCGGAATTGTACCATTGTTCAGGTGAAAGAATATCGCAGTAAAAGGCGAATGATTTGTGTCATTTTGAACAGGTGATTCATTGTTATCTGGCCAAAAGGCTTTTTGTTGTTGTATTGACCAGCAATCTTGAGTCATAAAACCTGCAGCTTGACAGTCACTGCCACTAAGAGGGTATGAAATCACCCACAGGTGCTAGATTAATGTGTGAGCAGCAGCATGAAAAGATGTATTAATATAAAATCAGCCAGGGAAAAGTAGACAACTCACATTTCTCCAAAGACAAACAAGTCAAATGGCCATTGCATAACAATTTCCCCTCTAAACTCTTCCTCTGCATCTCAGCCTACCTAAAACCCGTCCCAGTGACTGTCAGCTCCAGATGGATCGTTCACTAATACGCCCTCGAGCAGCTGCATCTCAGCCTCATCTGCATATTACAGAGCTACAGACATGCAGAGATGGAGAATCTGTGTCGGAATGGAAAAGCCATTTATCCAGGGTCATTTGACTAAAAGCCTCTATGAGGGATGAAGTGTGTGGGTGTCAAGGAAGATTAAGAGAAAGTGCTGTTGGGAAATGTAAAGACGGAGAGGTTAAATTTATTCAGATGTATGGTTCTGTTGGGTGTAAAAGACTGCAAACAAATAAACCTCTGAACAAATAAAAGAGCTCTCTGAGGCATTTAAGTCTGACAATGAAAAACATATTTGATTCTCAAAATAAGTCCTACGCCTAGCGGACAGTGTTGCTCCTTTTTTTGTGAAGTGGAGAGCAATTGATATAACCTGAAGTAACCCCTCATCCTATTTCAGATATAACAGATATACATAAATATGTGAGAGAGAGCGAGAGAGAGAGAGAGCAATAAATTGTCACTTATATTATTATACTACAAGGCTCTCTTTTCTTTATGTTCTTTATTCTTTATTCAGATCCCCATTAGCTGAGAGAGGGGATCCGCTCGTCCAAAGTAAATGTCACTTCTTTACTGACTCTCTAGATACAGTATATGACGAGTTTACTGACTGCATTTCACTCTTAACTTCCTTTACCCTCTGTCTAATCTTAAGCTCCTCTTTACCAGCGCCCTCTTCCCCAGCATGGCCTCTGTGTGGCATGCACACACTGCCCACCCACATGCAACACACACACTTTCCCACACAAATACACACACATTCAGAGAGAACACAGAAACACACACATGCTCAAAACAATATAAATACCAGGGAAGGTTAAGCTGTGCCGTTCACACATTAGGGCCACGCCAGCTGTTGGCAGGTTATCATATTTCAGCCCCAGGAAAGCAGCTCTATTATTAATAGTCTTCATCAGTCATGTGTGTGTGTGTGTGTGTG